>NC_135866.1:0-105000 GCF_031162955.1 Sander vitreus
CACATGGTTGAGGATCATCACTTGATGATCCTGGCTATTACCCCCTTACCTAGTTCCATAACCAGCCTTGGTTGAAATACAATTACCAAGTGTGAAAAACCCACTCATTGCGAGGCCGGCCTTACAATGCCAGAATGACTAGATGACATTGCGAGGCCGGCTTTACAATGCAAGCATGGCTTGATGATATTATGAGGCCGGCTTCACAATGCCAGCATGACTAGATGACATTGCGAGGCCGGCTTTACAATGTCCGCCCACCCACGGCTTAGGATCATCGCTTGATGATCCTGGCTATTACCCCCTTACCTAGTTCCATAACCAGCCTTGGTTGAAATACAATTACCAGGTTTTAAGGTTTTAAACCGTGACAAAAGCGACTGTTGCATGTGAAGACGTCAGAGGTGCAGTCTGTACACACCAATTCTAATTTGAACAGCGCCTCCTGTAGTTGTGCGGTGTATGGAACACAGGCAGGACTTTGATGAGCTGGCCTGGACCTCGGGACCTCTGGACCTCTGGACCTCTGGACCTCTGGACCCCTGGGTCTGGCTGACAAAGGTGGTTCTAGCTTGCGCTGTTAACAGACACCCTAGTCGGCCAGGTGGTAAGTTATATTCTTATTATATCAATACTATGTTAGGATCATAACAAACTTAAAAAAAATTTAAATACAAAATAGTATAAAATCAACAATGAATTCATTATTCACTTGAGATACGGTAACACTTTTGCGCCAATAATATCATTCTTTAAATACAGTAACACTTGCGTTATAAAATGCAATTTTTCAAACATTCTTTTCCTTTAATATACGGCAATACTTTTGTGCCAAATAATATACTTTTTTCAAACAATTTTCTTAAAATAGATACTAATACTTCAAACTGCCTATAATCTAGGATAAACTTTTAATTGGCTATAGGACACACTCCAGGGTTTGATCAACCTTGGTGGGCCGCCCTTGGTTGAGGGTGTATAGAAGGTAATGGCCGAAACACCTGATGATTCCAAGGTTCTCTACTGATGATGTGTCCTACAATTTAGCATTCAATTGTACTGATAATATAAAATTTAAAAAGCAAAGACATTCCCAACTCAACTTTAACAAAATAGGACACAAAGTAGGAACTTACGGTTTATGCACATCTTTATAACCAGTCTCTATTATAATCAGTCTGAACACCCCTCCTTCCCTCCCCCCATCTCTCTCTCGCTCGCTCGCTCGCTCGCTCGCTCACTGCCCTCGGCGGAGGGCTCCTGGTGATGCATACTCTTTCTCTCCCCACCTCCTCCAGACAGAGGGATGGGTCTCTCTTTTTTCCTCCCCACCTCCTTTAGACAGAGGGATGGGTCTCTCTTTTTTCCTCCCCACCTCCTCTAGACAGAGGGATGGATTTTCCTCTTCCCCACCTCCTCCAGACAGAGGGATGGGTCTTCCTCTCTCTTCCCCACCATCCCTTTCCTCCAGCAGGAAGACCTCACCTCTCTCCTTTTCTCTATCCCTCCTTTAGACAAAGGATTCACCACTTTTTATTTATTGGGTACAGCGGTCTTTAGAGGGGGAAACTCTGAGTGACACACGGCGGCCCGTGCACACCGTTAGTCTCCATTTCAACCACGTAGTCGGACGCGTGGGGAGGCTTCTGGGATCCGAACACACCTAACCCCTAACCCTTCAGAAAATGTCAAACTCGCACAACAATTAAAAAGGAACTTTATTTCTGCTGGAGGTAATGGAGTTTTTCTAAAGGATCACAGGCTGATTGCGGCCTTTAGAAAAAACCACAACCTGAGAGACATTCTGGTCAAAGCCAAACTCAGACCCTTACAGACACACAGAATCAGGTCACAAGGGGATTTCTTTAGGAATTACAGAATGGTGCAAAACCAGAACACCAAAGAAGTTTTTGAAACACAAAGGAACACCACTGTTCATCACAAAAATATTGTTTATTTAATTCGATGCTTGCAATGCACAAAGCAATATGTTGGCGAATCAGGAAACACTATGCTGACTATGTTCACCCAACATAGATATAATATAAATAACCAGAAAAATGTACATATCCGTCTAGTTCAGCATTTTATTGACCATGGGTGGTGTAGCCTCAGGGCCACCATCCTTGAGTCCAACCCAACCTGGTCAGTGAAGCAGCGGAGGAGAGTCGAAAGGTCCTGGATCACTAGATTGGGCACACATTTACCCAGTGGTCTGAATGAGAGATAGGAGAGTTGGGAATTAGTGTAGGTCCATGGTTTGTGCATTTAATTCTGCTGCCTTCGGCAGCAGAATTCCTTTCTTTCATTCCCAACCCCCTAAACCCCCTCCCTTCCCCTCTCCTACTTTTATCCTCTTCCTCTACTTTTCCTAACCTCTAACCTTTCATTCTCCTAACCTTAACCTGTCTCTCTCTCTGTCTGTCTCTGTCTGTCTGTCTGTCTGTCTGTCTCTCTCTCTGTCTCTCTCTCTCTCTCCTTTCTCTCTTCCTTTGTCTTATCTTCCTTCCCCACACACTCTTTCTTTCCCCCATTCTCTGTTTTCCTCTTTTTCTCTCTTTTCATCTCTCTGAGCCCTAAACCTTTCCCTTCACTCCTTGCCCTAATCTTAACCCTATCCCACCTGGGCCCTAACCTCTGACCTCTAGCTTCAACTCCCACACAAATTATCTTAACAACAAACACTTAGATACCTGTGAGTGGAGGGACTTCAAGGAGGGGGCTGAGATGCTTTGGGGGTGCTGCTTCCATTTAGTGGTTTGTGCATCAAAACCTCACAGTCTTCGGCTGTGGGGTTTTCTTTAATTACCCTAACCCACTCCCAAACCCCTAACTTTAACCCCTGTAGGGTCATAAGCAGCACTATTGTGCAGAGGGGCCCTCCCTGGGTGGAATCCTGACTTCCGCTAGTAGTTTGTGCAATCAGAGACTCTTTGTATTTAACTCCTAACCCTAACCACCACAATAAAAAGACAGCATGAATGATACTACGATTCACCATGGTAACAACCACAAAGAAACTGGTCTGGTCTGTATGCGCACATACGAGTTTGAACATGTATTTCATTAGAAGAATTTGCGTGGGTAAAATTGCTGCTAGAGTAAGTGTATATTCCAATATAGTGTATATCATATTTAATCATACGTATAATATTACTGGTGAATATTATTGAACCTATAATCTATTTCATTCAGGTGCAATACTGTGGGCGAAAAATAATTAAAATTATTATTCTGTTAATGATGGTGCTGCAGCCTCAGAATGGGATTAGCATCAATCCCCATATTGGTTTGTGTCCAGGGAACACTACACAAACGTTTAAAACAAGTTTCTGAGCGAATCTCTTCTGACAGCACTTTGCTACAGTGGCTTTACTAATATGCATTACCAATGTTGTAAAGAAAACTGCAGATTGCAAAAAAACCTGTGTGACACAAAAAATCTGATGTAGAGCATGTCCACGATGGATGACGTTAGTGATATGAGGATGGATAAGGTTATGTAGGCTACATACAGTAACTGCATAGACTGGGAAGAAAAACTATACTGCTCTAATAGGTAGTTATATGGAAATTAAAATGTGTCAGGGCCTCAATATCATCTCCCGACGTATGTTTAACACCTTGCGAAGTAACACAGCTTCTTCATCAACGGGATCGTCGACAAAAGGAAATGCCATGTTCGAGAAAAAAACATTTTATAGTCTGCCTAACATGGTTAATAAACCAACAAATTTTTTTATTCATGCCGATTACAAACTGCGCTAAAATGCACCTGATACAGACTGAATGAATGAATGAGCGCTGTGTCAGAGGGAGGAGACTGAGACAAACTGGAGATTTCTTGAAGAAAACCTGCTCCCAACCAGGTTAGGTTCACAGGCTCAGTCACAATAGTAACTGACTCAGAGTTTCCCTCATCTCAGGGTTAACAAACTCAGAGTTTTCACTAAACCTCCTTTCTGAAACGGACCCCTGGTCTCCTCACATGCAAACTCCGAACAGTTTCAATGGAATCACAAGTTGACAAGAATCCTGGGATCAAAATCTGCTGTGAAACAAAATGAGACACTGAGTCACGTGTTGTTTACTTCAAAATTACTCTTAACAGAGTTTGGAGAAAACTGGAGTTCACTTAGACATCCAGATGTTGGGTCAGGGTTAAAGTGGGTAAGGGTCTGTCACAGCATGTTCTAAAACAAAGCCACAAAAATGTTGAAAAAACCCCAACATAAATGGAAAAAGAGGCCAGAAATATTCAATGAAACAAGGAAAGGAGTAAGGATGAAAATGTTACTTTTGCATCCAGTTGAGGGCATGTTTCTGTATCTTTTAGCTAAAAGTTTAACTACCATCAACACAAAGATGACTTTGTGTCTCTGAGACATTCTCCAGACTTTTCTTTCTGACTCATAATGTGGCAGAATATTTTATTAATGAAGATAATATGTTACCTAGGAATGAATCACATATTCTATAATCTTCAACTCAAAGTAAACTGAACGGCAGCCAGCCCCTATCATCTACCATGGTCAACATGATGTCTGCTTTTATTGTTGTCAGCAGCGCTGGAAGAAGTATTCAGATCCTGTACTGCAGTAAACGTACTAATACCACACTGTAAATATACTCTGTTACAGTAAAAGTCCTGCATTGAAAATGTTACTTTAGTAAAAGTCTGTAAGTATCATGAGGAAAATGTAGTTAAAGTATCAAAACATTTTAGAAAGTGTAAAGGATCCAAACAGTTGTCTGTTTAATGGTCTAATCATTTCAGGAAGGAGGTTTAACAAACTCTGAGTCTGACCCTGAACTCTGAGTTGATTTACCCTGAGATGGAAACTCTGAGTTTTCGGTTCCAGAACAGCTGATTTGAGTTGGTTCAATCAACTCAGAGTAGGTTCACTCAGAGTTAAGCGCGTGCACCACCACTATAAAAAGGCAGCATGAATGGAGCCATGATCCTACGATTCACCATGGTAACAACCACAAACAAATTGGTTGGTGGAAATACTCATGCGCACATACAGCAAGTTTAAACATATATTTAGTTAAAAATGCAACACAGCGACTGCTGCAAAAGAGAGAGAATTTGCGTGGGAGAAAATTGCTGCTAGAGTAAATGCGTAAGTTCCAATATAATGTATTAATATCATATTTAATCATAAGTATAATGAAAATGAAAAAAAATCCTAGGCCTACTAATCCCATTCTGAGGCTGCAGCACCATCACTAACAGAATTATAATTCATAATCTTTTATTTCAAAAGGTTTACATCATTCACCTGCAATACTGTGTAACTCCTTTTTAATGGCTCTTACTGGCTTGTGTCCAGGGAACACTACAAAAATGTTTAAAACACGTTTCAGAGCGATCAAGTCACACTCTTCTGACGGTGCTTTGCTACAGTGGCTTTACGAATATGATCCGCACCACCAATGTTGTAAAGAAAACTGTCGTTTGCAAAAAAAACTTAATGCGACACAAAGAATGTATGTAAGAGCATGTCCACGATGGGTGACGTTAGTGATATGAGGATGGATAGGCTAGATAACTGATAGACTGGGAAGAAAAACGATACCACTCAAATAGGTATATATATATATATAATCATCTCTCAGAAAGGTAGGCTAGTATCTGGAAATGAAAATGCATCTATAGTGGGGACGTCAATATCATCTCCCGACATGTTTAACTCCCTGCGAAGTAATACAGCTTCTTCATCAACGGGAACGCTGACAAAAGGAAATGCCATGTTTTGAGAAAAAAAAAGTTTTATAATCTGCCTAACACAGTTAATAGACCAACCCTGTTTTTTTATTCATGCAGATAACAAACTGGTCTAAAATGCGCCTGATACAGACTGACTGAATGAATGAGGACATGAAAGAGCTCTGTGTCAGAGGGAGGAGACTGAGAGAAGAAAACCTGCTCCCGACCAGGTTAGGTTCACAGACTCAGTTACCATAGTAACTAACTCTGAGGTTAAGGTACCTCTCTTTCTGAAACAGAAAACCTAGAGTTACCCTCATCTCAGGGTTAACAAACTCAGGGTTTTCACTAAACCTGCTTTCTGAAACGGACCCCTGGACTTGTAGTCCGTTATATTGTTGGCTAGTTTCATTTAGAATAAAACATCAGGTTTTATAAACTACATGTGTTTTGTGTGCAGAAATCTTAATGTGTAAAGTAACTAGTAACTAAAGCTGTCACATGAATGTAGTGGAGTAAAAAGTACAATATTTCTCTTTGAAATGTAGCGGAATAGAAGTAGAAAGTGGCATGAAAAGTAAAGACTCAAGTAAAGCACAAGTACCTCTACATTTGGACTGAAGTATAGTACTGGAGTAAAAGTACTTTGTTAAACCCTAAAACTATGAGATTAAAACATACAGTAACTTTTATGTGATAGTCACTGTTAAACAAAAATCAAATCTCTGCAACTTCATGAGGGAACAGAAATCACAAACACATTTAGTGCGCTGAAACACTGCAGTATGATCTGGACATGACATTAATAAACTGCAGTATGATCTGGACATGGCATTAATAAACAGCATGTGAGGTTATTGGACGGGCATATTAAATGTTTTTGTGGATGTCTGTGTCTTGGACAAAAAAACTGCAAATGTCTCAGCTTTACCAACAGTTTGTGTGTTTTTGGTCCAGTTTCTCCTCATAATGTTTTTAAAAATATATATATAATTTAAATCTGGACTCAAAAGATTTCTGTTTAGATTTGTGGCTTTAATGGTTACATAACTCGGTTTTAATCTGTAACTAGCTTTGTTTTTGTCTTTACTTTTATCTTGTTCTCTATTTTGTTTTTTAACATTTTTCTGTACTTGTAATTTTAACATTCCTTCATTGTATTTTTTTTGTGTATTTAACTTACCCTAGTCTATATACTTTGCGTTTAACTTCCAGGATTGCTCTGGATGCAAGTATTTTTCATTTCCTTCTGCTTTCTTTGTGTTGGAATTTTAGATTTGTGTAGGACTATTGTTGACTCCTCCTCAGATCTCTGCAGGGTAAATCCAGACAGCTAGCTAGGCTATCGCTAGACTGTCACTCGGGTATTATCGCACCATTCTGATGTAGGATTTTAAAATTAAAGGGTTTGAAAATGTCCAATTAAAGCTATATTGTAACTCTTTTTAAGGCTGCTCTAAAAAGCGAAACCTCCTGTTTAGACGGACTCATTTCACCTCAGAGTGATAGTAAACCACCCCCAGACTTTAACTCCGGTAATATTGGACCATTCTCATGTAGGATTTTAAAATTAAAGGCTTTGAAAATGTCAGATAAACTCGTCAGATAATATTAGGCGTCTCATTAATATTGCATGGTCTGTAGCTGATAGACAATCCACAATAGCTGCTATTTCCTTCGATGCTGAAAACAAGACAACAAGACAGGGCTCACCTATGGAGATCTCTCACCTGGTCTTGAATATTGTAGTAGCTGTGTCAGCTTCTCTTGATTTTTGTCTGGCTGGGTGGTGATGACTAAGGGTTGGGGGATTTGTTCATGCAAGTTGTATGTTTTGTATTTGTTGAAAAGTGAAAATAAAAAATGTTTAATCACAAAAAAAACATTGCGTGGAAGTCTGGGACAGTGCACTCGGAGTAGAGCCGCTGCTCCTTTGCGTCACAAGGAGACAGCTGTGTGTGGTTTGGGCATCTGGTAGGGATGCCCCCTGGGTGCCTCCCTAGGGAGGTGTTCCAGGCACATTCAGCTGGGAGGAGGCCTCGGGGAAGACCCAGGACTAGGTGGAGGGATTATATCTCTAACCTGGCCTGGGAACGCCTCGGGATCCCCCAGTCGGAGCTGGTTAATGTGGCTCGGGAAAAGGAAATTTGAGGTCCCCTGCTGGAGCTGCTACCCCCGTGACGCGACCTTGGATAAGCGGTTGAAGATGGATGGATGGAAGATGAATGTAGTTTTTGGAGAATGCAGAGGGGCACTTAAACAATGAAATCCATTTAACAGAAATTGGATTTATATGAAAGCATAAAAAAATCCTCTAGTTTTAATAAAGAAATGAGTGGTTATTATTAACGATGGCTCTGAATTAGTCATCAAATCAATTTCTGTACTTTCAGCTTTTTAATATCATCAAATGGCAGACCACTTCTTCTGGGTGAAATTACAACATTTATTTTCATGCTAGTCAGCCAGACAAAAATATTAAACCCCCTGTTAAAAGGCACCAGCATAAAGGAAATGACATCTGCTCTGTTAAAGATTTTCTGGTGGAGGACCACTAAACCCCCCGTTATGATTGTCCCACCTACATTTTCAATGCTTCTCTCTTTCTTTACTTAATGAATTATTTAATAATTTCCTAGGAGCTACTATTAAACATTAATAATGCTACTCAAAATTGCATTAAAATATGAACTTTTAATTAGAGTTGTTTAGGAATGAACTAAACATGTAACTACACAGATATACAAAAAAGAAGCATAGATTTGGTTAAAATAAAATGAATGTGTGTTGTGCTGAATACTAAAGGTAAGGTCCTTGTTATGTCTGATATCAGGCTAAGTATTCCAACAAAAAAGTCACCTTTTAAAATGGTATTTGCGTATCTTTTCTAATACATGTCAAATTTCAGCAATAGAAGACAGCAAGGCCATTAATAGGCCAGAGTTTCCAAGAGCCAAGGCAGCCAAGATGAGAGACTTTATGAAGGATCCCTGAAACAGAAAGTAAAGGTAGAAGTAAAAAGTAGATACACATTCTCAAACCCTTGATAATATGCCCTTCTTACAGGAGTCAGTCCACATTTAGATGGTACAAATGCCTGCAGGTGTTCTCACCATTTTGTTTTTTCAATGTAACCTTTTATTTAACCAGGATAGGTAGCATAAAGATCAAACCTTGGACAATAGGCAGCAGCATAAGATACATACAAGTGACAGGACGTAGCAGGACACTGCAGGGCGTAGCAGGGCAAGCAGTTAGCGAGGGCTTCACTCTCTCTCACTCTCCGGCTTGCTGTTGGTCAACGTTTTAAATGTTAAGCTATTCCTATGCCTCCTATAGTAATAATTGTACAAGTTTAACTGTTGTTTATTTGCCTGTGTTGGAGGCAAGGCTCCACACCAGGGAAACTAAATTGTTAATGTTAGCTGCTGTAACTAAGCCCCCAGTAGTCGGTTCAGGCTGACCTAATTATCATAGCCCATCCGTTGTCAGTTCTATGGAAAAGATACGGCAAACTGGTTTGTAATTAACATTAAGAATTTAAAATTCACTTGTCACTCTTGCTGAGTGAGTCAGCCTGGGTTGCCTCAATAACATGACTTTCCTGAACTGGAACTGGACTGATTGATAATCAAAATCAGGTGTGTTAATGCAGACATACATTTAAAATATGCAGGGTAGCTGTCCACAGCATAATGCCTGATTAGATATGTGTATCTTGCAACACCATGGGCTTAAACTCAGAACCATTGAGGCTGTAGGTAGGTTCTGATCTCAGGGAGCTATAATTTGGGTGATGTCACAAGTGGCATCGCAACACTTAGTAGACAAGGAGCAGGCTTGCGTGAAAATGCAGAATTTAAAGCTGCCGTAAAAAAATGTATTTCTTATTAGAAAAATTCTGAGAATGTGTGTACTTGGTTAAGACAATATAGAGATGCCTGTAATTTATTTTTCAAAAAGATCAATAAATGCCAAACTGATGTTTAAAGATGCTCTTTTTTGCATTGACTGCAATGCGTAGATGGGGACACAATTCAAACATTTAAAAAAAAATCACTTTTTGATTAAAAATATTGAAATTTACAGTCATCTTCGAATGTTGTGAATTTTTTCCATCAACATCAATGATTTAGTTTGGATTTTGTTTATGCTACTGTATGCAGTAAAATGTTTTAATGCACTGTGGGCTAAATTTTTGATGAATCAAAAATTTGAATGGTAAATTTGTGGAGGACAGTCTGAAGATGAAGTTGCCCAAATTTGGTGTCAATTGAAACAAACAAGTGGGAGGAGATAGGTTTAAGAAGTTTTGTAGTTTTTTTTCAAAAAGTAGAGTGATGGACTTCAAAATTGCTACAAGGTAACAGCAGAGCAGAGTTTCTGCTCTATTGGGGCTACAGTTTGGCATAAGTTGCAACGTTGTAGCATGTATGGCTGATTTGTTATGAATATTTAAAGTTTAGAAATTTAAATGGCTGTTGTAGCGCCACCATCAAGACAATTAGCACACAAATCGCACTGACTGTGTTTGGCATAGGACTGGACTTATGTGCAAACTTTGGTGAGTTTCCGTGCATGGGGACATGGATTTCTTAAGAAGAAGAAGAAGCTTCACTGCTCGGCCCCTAATAAACAGTAGGGTGCAAATTTCTAGATATTATTTCATACAACATCTTAGATCTGATAGTAAGTTAATTAAAATCGCTTTAATATTGACTCAATCAATATATGATCTGACCTGATACACGCTAAGACTATTTGTGTGTCACCACAACAATAAAAATATAATTTTAGGCAACAAACCTACTTGGTTTACTGTAGGTTTAGGAAAAGATCATGGTTTGGGCTAAAATAAGTAGGTTGCTCTCTGTGGGTGTCACTACGAGCAACATCTTTAATATATATTGTTAATATAACAAATTGATTATAGCAATAGTTTGACATCATAAACATGCCGTTAGCTTAGCTTATCATAAAGACTGAAAACAGGGAAACAGCTAGCCTGGATCAAAGTTAACAAAAAACACCTACCAGCACCTCCAAAGCTCACACTGATTATTTCTTGTTCAGGCTGGTGACAATATGACTTTATAAAGTTTATGTTTTCATTGGCCAGTTGGCAAAAGTGCTGCCTCTGTATACATGTATGTACATTTCAATCAAAAATATAAATGAATAGGGGTGACCTCTAGCTCACCCGGTAGAGTGTGCACCCCATATAGGCTGAGACATCTGCAGTGGCCCAGGTTCGAATGCGACCTGCAGCCCTTTGCTGCATGTTATCCCCTTTCTCTCCCCCTTTTCCAAAATCCTAATTTATCTTGATTGAGACATCATAGAAAAGGCTTAAACACTAATGATGACTCTGTTTCATTTTAGTGTGTCAGTAAGCAATGAGAGTGAACCATTTTAAGAATAGCAAGGCCCTGGTACAGGCACACCTACCCAGCAACCATGTTCTGATGGGTCAGAGAGGATGGCTTGTTGATCATCTGGTCCCAAGGCTGCTGGTCAAACAAACAACAGTTAGATTAGCGTGCAGGTACTGTATGTAGGGAATCCCTTAAAGGAGAATTCTGGCCAATTTTTACGTTAATCTTGATCGTTATAGCCACGCGAGTACTTTCAATAGAAAAAACCCCGACCCGAATCAGTGCAGGCAACACGGAGTAGCTCTAGCTAAAACGGCAGTTGTCAGGGCAAGTTTTAGAGTGCCTTTGTGCCTCTTAACAGACACAAAATGCAATTAATATGTCTGTGCCACATGAACAGGGCCCTTACGTGTCAAGAAGATGCATTTTCAACATCCTTGCCCTGCTAGCTGATAGCCGTTAGCCGTTAGCTGCTAGCTGCCGTCCGGTGAGTGTATTCAGCCAGGCTTCTGTGATAATCATCCCAATAACATTCCACAGATCGGCGATGGTGTTGCTATGTCCTCCAGTTACTGAGGGCTAGCTTTAGCTTGTGCTTGGAGCAGCAAGTTCATCTGCCTGTTGCCCCTCTGTCTGTCTCGTTCTTTGCAACTCTTGTGAGGCTAGTTCTTTGACTGTATACTCGGGTTTGAATAAATAAGGACGACCATCACACTCAAAAGGCTCTTCCGTGTGTTGTATATCTGCTATATTCTCCATAGTTACGTTACTCCAAGCTTCTTTCCTTCTAAACAACTCTGCTCTTCACTCTTCACACACTACGCTCCGATCTGCACACTACTGTTTACCTTTTCCTGTTACAACTGAATTCCCAGGAGACAGCGCGATGCTACAGCTAGGCTTCAGTAACGCTATTACTGTGCAAGCCACAGACATCGTTTATCTTGTTTCCATGTAGTTACATAGTCACTGATATGGTCATAACCACTACAGTGCTCAATTACCTATTTTTGAGGGGGAAATAATCTAAACGTTTCGCTGCGAAGGCATGATCTGTCCTATGCAGGACATCCACCAGACCAATGTCTCTCCATGGATTGTTATTGGGATGATTATCACAGAAGCCTGGCTGAATACACTCACCGGATGGCAGCTAACGGCTAACGGCTATCAGCTAGCAGGGCAAGCTAGCTACCAGCAGGTTCGAGACAGGGACCAGGGTAGGTGAATTTAAACAATGTCTGAGTTGAAAACGCAAGGGCCCTGTTCATGTGGCACAGACATATTAGTTGCATTTTGTGTCTGTTAAGAGGCACAAAGGCACTCTTGCCCCGACAACTGCCGTTTTAGCTCAGGGGACGCGTGTAGTACGTAGCTGCAGCTACTCCATGTTACCTGCATTGATTCGGGTTGGGTTTTTTTCTATCGAAAGTACTCACGTAGCTATAGCGATCAAGATTAACATAAAAATTGGCCAGAATTCTCCTTTAACAGTGTTCTTAGTCATAAAGAATTATTCAGTGTCATCAAATTCATCAGAAGTTTTCATACATTTTTTTATGTAAATGTGCCTGTGCATCAGGAGGAGCAACCTGAATAAGGCCAGCCATGTCACATAGCCAATCAGAACATGTGTTGCCCATGGCTGGGGGAGGAGTAGTGATGATTGACGCATCCCCAGGAACATGGCTGCCACTGCAGTCATAAAGGACACAATGTAACTTTAATCAACAGGTAGGAAAGGTGTTATTTAAATATATCTGGAAATGTATTTGAATGCAGCCCAACCTGCTATGATCTCAGTCACAGACCCAACTCCCCAGTGGCCCCAGTTAAAGATATATCTACTGGACACAGATATAAATAATATGAATATATTGATATTGATATAGCGCAATAACAATATCATTAAATAGAAATGCAAATAAATCTTACATTTACACATTCAATCACTCAATCCTCACTTATTAATGAAACAGTCCCCACTCAAGTACAGTTCAAAAGTTAAATTACCAGAGTAACCCTAAAGGCAAAACTGGTTATTTTTTAAAACTAGTGCAGTGTCCGTTAAAACATACCTGTTCAGAACCGGCCAATCACTTGGTCTCCTGTGTTGCTGCTTACAGCTTTTTCCAAAACCATTGTACCAAAATTACTTACAGAAGGCCCCCAAAACAGCCAAACTCTGTACTACTGACTTGCTGTGTACTTCTACTTAAGGGGAAAACATTGCACAAGTACATTTACCAGACAGAGAAATGATAATGGCAACATATGTGTATGACTGAATTATGTATGTGCTTTGCATGTACAGTAGATGTCCACATATAGTTATCATTTTTGGTGTGGATGACCCTAACATTAGGCCTGTATGTTCAGCCGATAAAAAGGTTGTCTGAATTTAAGTAGGACTATCTGGGTATTTGGCTAGATAGCAAATATATGTGAAAAGTGCATATAAAACATTTGGCAATTAAAAGCAAAAATGTCATACATCTATTACAAACTGTGGCTGGATATGACTGAGGGGGCAGATTTAAACAACAATAGGTTATGGTTGTAAAATACATGCTGCACCAAAGACATCACTGCAAAAAGTGGATCCACTACAGTACGGAACATTATGTTTATGTATAGGAGCTATTAAGTCAATGCTCATTAATGCAGTAGGCTAAAAGAAGCAGGAGAGAAACAGCTGGAGTTAAGAATACAGAAATTATCACTTGCATCCTGTGTTTTTTGTTTTACTGTGCACCGTTTATGTATTTGCAGTGTTTTTCTGTTGCATGTGTTTTTGGAGTTTATGTGTTATTGTGGCCGGGATATGATGTTTACATGGCATAGAAAGACATCAGGTTTTTCATATCTCCGCACATGCTCGCTGACAGCTGTCTGTTCTGAGAGGAAGTCGAATGTCATCGATATAGACTATGGTCTAAATTGATACAATGTTTTATTACGTGTTTATTTGGTTCTAATACAGCATTATATTTTTTATAATTACAGCATAATTTAGGAATAAATACAAAAATAAATAAGACATTTAGAAATAAAATCTAGTTAGGGTATAACTGTTTGTTTAATGTCTAATAACTTCTAATTTGATACAAATTATGGCTTTTTACGTCACTTTATAAGATATCTTGGATTTGTTTATTAAAATTAAGCTATTTTCTAGCCCTCTTGATGTATTACAGTCTACTCTGTTTTTTAAAGGTTTTATCTATTATGTGAGATTTGTTTAAAAAATTATTTATTATTTTATTTTTCACATTTTTTAATTGCACTTTTGAAAAGAGGACACATCTGTTGTTTTGAACAGTTTATATAAATAAAATCATATTTTTATTATGGTTTTGGTGTTTTGTCTTGTCGTATTTTAGCCTGTTTTTTTGTCATGTCTTGTCTCCTTGTGATTGTGTGATTTTCGGTCTTGTTTTATGTTCTGTTTCCTGTTTTATTTTGATAGTCTGATTTTCTGTCTTGTCGTGTCTGGTTTTACTTCATGTCTTGTGTGTTCCCGCTCTTGTGATTGCCTGATGTTTTCCACCTGTTTCCCAGCCCTTGTGTCACCTGTCTTGTGTTACCTTGTTACCCTGTGTATTTAGTCTTTGTGTTCCCCTTGTCCTGTGTCAGATCATTGTGTGTTTTTGTGTTTCCTCGTGCCTGTCGTGTCTCTCAGTGTCAGTTCGTGTCTGGTTTTTTGCTCCCTGGATTTTCTTTGTTCTCAAGTTTCTGGTTTGTTTTCTGCTCTTGTTTTTTGGATTCCCTGTTTTTGTTTTCTTCACTCTGAATTAGTTTTTGCCTGCCGCTTTCAGGACTCCCTTTGTTTATTTGTGCTTTGTTTTATGGACTAATACATTTTCCACCTCAAACTTTCTCCTGACTGCCTGCCTGTTCTCTGCCTTTGGGTCCTCAACTTCCCGGAACATAACAATTTTTCAGTCATTTGTCTGCAGCTCAATATGTTAAAAAATCCTGAGAAAATCTATATGAATTTAAAATTGTATAGAATTGTGAGTTGAGTGTATCATTACATCCCTAGTATTATTATGGAATTTCAATTATGTATTGTGTTCTCTTGTATGTTTCTTTATGTTATTGTGATTTTATTTGTGAAAAGTGCTTCATAAATGTATTAATTACTTACACACTCACAGTTTCCTTGCTTTATAGATGATTAGCTGAACATAATTCATTAATAATTAATGAAAGTTTCCCTGGCACAATAGATAAGACAAGCAATATTGGCTTCTTTCTAATAAGTAGGATCAAATGATCCCAGTGGTAATTAACTTAGTAGTTAGTTGTAGTTTACATATGGTGACACAATCAGGGGCCTGTCTTTAAAAACAAGAAGATAAAAATCAGCCTCTCCCCTCCCAATATCGAACCAGGATGAAAGTAAACACAGCTGTTCTGGGTTTGACTTACTGCAGCTATCCAGCTTACTTAGAGTTAGTTTGTACACACCATGCTGGCTACATTTAGAGGGACATCTTTTTTTTCTTTTTGAAAAATGGAGTGAATACATCCGTTTTGGTGTGAACACGTGTTTGAAAACTATGAAGTTGCCTGCTCTGGGCCTGTGTATCACAAGAGTTAAGAAGTCAATTATCTGTCACCTATAATCCTTTGTGCTTAAACTGGCCTCAGATGATGAGGGACCATTGTTTCTGCATGTAAATGTAATAGATATTTACCTGTGTGAGTCAGGTGATGGTCTGATCGCAGCCATCACTGGTTGAGTCAGAGATAATGTTAGAACACAACAACCGAGGTATGGATGGACACCTGCATGCTATACACAAACACACACACACAGACACACACACACACACACACACACACAAAGGTTTTTGTGTTTGTGCGTTTTATCAATTAAGGGGTGCATTGCATTGTTTTACTGTAAACTAGCATGTTCAATAATAAAAGAAATGGACCTTGTGCTCTGACTAATTGAAAGATAAATCTGTTTGTATACTGTACCTTGCTCCAACCTTTCCTGTAGAAATATGGGAGGCAGAAGGCTACACTGGTCAGAGTCACAGTTAGAATCATTAGGCCTCGATGAACCTATACACGCACACGCACACACACACATCATAACAGTAATTAACAGCATGGTATTGCCATTTCAATTACTTTGTTTTTATTTGTGTGTGTGACGTGCCCCATCACAAGGATATCTACCTGGAACCAGATTTTCTGGCCGAAGACAGTTTGATTTGGCCAATCAGGTTTGTAAAAGCTGGCAATGAAGGTACCAACACTTCCTGTTAGCATCCAGGCTAACAGCATTAGTGCACCTAGAGAAGAAGTGGAAATTCAGCAATTACTTTCTGCAGCTGAACACGCTTCTCAAAGTTAACACTAAATGTTGGACTAAACATAGTTTAATACTACTCTGCAACATCAAAATGGCAAGACTATTGCATATCCGCAGTCTGACCAAAATCACCTGGCAGACTGATATCCTTATCTTCAGGGCTTGGCAATTTGTTTGCTCACCAGGCACTGTGGCTAGTGGTTTCCCAAAGTTACTAGCCACTCAACATTTTCATTTGCCATTATTTTTATTATTTTTTTTATTTACAACCCTTATAAATTTAAATGATCACTGTAAATACCCAAATCAAATTACCCAAATTTTAACAGAATGAAATAACTGAAAACAATTCCTTTATTTATATAAACTGCAAAACAGCAGATTTGTCCTCTTATCAAAAGGGCAACTGAAATAGTATTTTATCTTAAATAACAAAAAAATTAAATAAAATTAAAGATTTAAGAAAGGCTTGTTCATTGCTAAGGCCATATGGTTACATTTAAAGAATTATTTAAAATGTAATACTGATAACTCATGACAACAACTTTTTGTCCCAAATGTCTACTAGTAAAAGCCAAAGTGCACACTAGTTAGTTAAATTGTAGGACACAATGCTAATGAGGAGGAGGAGAGAGGGGAATTTGACGCTTCCTATTGGCTCTCCAGTCCAAAATAAAAGATACAAACCAATCAGGACTCAATATTTTGTTCTATCTTGCCTAATTAATTTGCATGGTGTGCACTAGTTAACATGTTGGCCCAAGGAACTGAAACAAGTGGACTAGTGGCTGCAGGTTGCCGCTTACATAACTAGTCAAGGCAAAAACATTCAACTGATGGTGCAAGTGTCATACATGTTAACTAGTTGCGGAAAACATCAGTGTCACTAGTTAACTAGTGATTTTTTTTGGACCTTACTAGTTAACTAATAAGATCAAATGTGTGTACCAAGTTAACTAGTAAGGTAAAAAATGCCCCCACTAGTTAACTAGTAGACATTTTGAGCCTCACTAGTTAACTAGTAACGTCCAGAGAAAGTCCAACTAGTAAATTTTACAGGCATCTCTACTGCAGCATACAGTCCACTAGTACTACTAGTACTGCTAGTAGTATAGTTGACTGCATGTAAATAAATCAGACTCAAGGATTCTGATTGGTCAGTGTTTGAACAAGATAGCCAAGGCCGCCACCTCTGAATCAAGCACCAGCAGACCAAATTTTGATAGTGTACATGGAGGGGTTTTGCTGGTTGTTTGCACAATAAAAATAAATAATAATAATAATTGGCTGGGGACCCTGAACATAGCAGGGGACCGTGACTGTGACCAGGTGACCTGAGGAATTAAAGTCGGCGACACCCACAAACCATTGTCATCCACTGCATGCGCGAGCTGCGACAGGTTGCACACGCAAACATTTGTGACTAAATACTATCATTTCACTGGTCGAGTGAGTTGTTCTGTATCTTTCGTGATACAAGGGATCCTAGTGAGACACTAAAACCCAGTATCTCACCAAACCTGCAGAGGGGGTAATCAACCCTGTTTTTCTAGGAAAAGGAAGGACATCACGCTTTGCTTTTTCTTCAAAGTCGACAGAACTGTTCCACTCCACTGCCCTGGAAGGAGCTGTTTCATTAATCACTGGCGAGTGATTAACCCGTTTCTGTCCATCGTGGAGAATGCAACACAAAGTAAGAGGCTTATAGTTGTGGGCAGATGTAGAACAGTGTGTTTTATTAATGAGTAAGTGCTATTGCTGCAACGTTCTTGCCATTAATGTGATCGGGACCGCCGTGTCCTATTTATTGCTGTGAAGGTATCACTGATCACGATACTTGTTGAAGTTTTGTGTTGAAACTGTAATTGCTACCTCCCACCGCAGAGAAGTTTAGTTACTGCACAAGCGAGATATAACCCTTTCTTTCATCACTCAAACCACGGCGCTGCGACATAACGAGACCATTATATCGTAGACCTGTGTTAGACAAACTGGTTATTGTTGCCAGAGTCTTGAGTGAACGAGGAGAGTGGCTATTGTCACTTCCGCGAGGATCAAGATTTCAAGTGTTTGTTCTTCTTTTCAATCGTGTTTCCTTTCTGTTTCTTTCCCTCCCTTTTCTATACATACATACACACACACACACACACACACACACACACACACATTTTGAACAGCTGGCCTCGACAGGCGCCATAGTCACGTGAGAACGTAACACAGCGTCACCACTGCCATTTCGGCACCAAAATAGCGCTCTGTGGTGTGTCTCCTTTGTCTGTAACACGTGTTGAAATCTTGCGGTGTTCCCCGCCATTTCAGCGCTAGGAGTAGCCATTTTTGGGGTTTTGTACTAGACTTACAAATAGCCTCAAATCACACGGTCCCCCGATCGCCATCTTGGATTTTGCGTGGTTAGCCCGACCACATGGCCCCCGCCACTCCTACCTCTCTTCCCTCCTCCTGTCCTACACACACACACACACACACACATATCCCAGCTTGCTTGCTGCTTTGTTTGCTAGAACTGTAACAAGTCGATAGAGTTTGATGATTGAAGAATTATTGATTGACCATCAGTATTTTTGAAGTTAATTTAGACTTTAACAAGAAGTTGTTATTTGTGTACATGTTGTATTAACAGCTGGTTATACAGATCAGTGCTTGATTTTCACCCTTCTTTTGTTCCTTTTAAAGATACCAGATAAATGAATCAAATTAATTAAGATCTGTATTTTAAAGAGATCAGCACCTTTGAGACTGTTTTTGTTCAGTTATTGGCCCCTGAGTTCAGGGTGGTGCCTAAACGACCGGTATCTACCGGACCGATTAGCAACGTGGATTTTGGTGCCAATTAAATGCCAGCGCTGCTCTCAGATGCTCTGAAATGGACATTAGAGGCAACATAGGCATCACTGCATGTGACGCTAGTTAACACTACACTTGACAGCAGGTAACGTTAGCCTACTGTTAGCTAGCAGCTGGATTAAACAGTTAAATGCTGACAGCTAAACGGTGTAAAGTGTGACTGTATTTCACTGGAGAGGATTCCAACATCAGGAGGTGCAGCTGCCATTGTCGGAAAAACAATACTAATTAAGTATCGGTTCAGGCACCGTTTAAGCACCGGCACCGTTTTAAAAGTATTGTTTTCGGAAAAACCCCAAACGATACCCAACCCTAGTCCTAATGCTATAATTCATCCATCCATCTTCGTCCGCTTATCCGGTATTGGGTCGCGGGGGTAGCAGCTCCAGCAGGGGACCCCAAACTTCCCTTTCCCGGGCCACATTAACCAGCTCTGACTGGGGGATCCCGAGGCGTTCCCAGGCCAGGTTGGAGATATAATCCCTCCACCTAGTCCTGGGTCTTCCCCGAGGCCTCCTCCCAGCTAGACGTGCCTGGAACACCTCCCTAGGGAGGCGCCCAGGGGGCATCCTTACCAGATGCCCGAACCACCTCAACTGGCTCCTTTCAATGTGAAGGAGCAGCGGCTCTACTCCGAGCTCCTCACAGATAACTGAGCTTCTCACCCTATCTCTAAGGGAGACGCCAGCTACCCTCCTGAGGAAACCCATTTCGGCCACTTGTACCCTGGATCTTGTTCTTTCGGTCACGACCCAGCCTTCATGACCATAGGTGAGGGTATCCGTGGCAAACCCGGCCACCAGACGCTCGCTGACGAGCCCTCCATCTGGGCCTGGCTCCAGACGGGGGCCGTGGGCTTCCTCCGGGCAGGGTCACTCCATCTCTACCTCGATTTCTCATAGGGTTTTTGAACCATTCTTTGTCTGGCCCCTCACCTGAGACCACTTTGCCTTGGGAGACCCTACCAGGAGCACAAAGCTCCAGACAACACAGCCCTCAGGTTCATGATTAATAAAAAAAATGATTGCATATATTTGTGTCTTAGGCTACTGTGAAAAAGTCAAAAAGGAAAAATACATCAAGCAGAGAATTATTAAACATAAAATGTTCTATGTTTTTTCATTGTGGTTAATATAAAAAGGATCATGTTTTCCTCTGGATAGCGTATTAAGGAGCTGTCGGTATCGACACAGAAAGCTCCTCAGACTTTAGGGAGTTCTCACTGGAGAGCCAATAGAAAGCCCTTGTCCCCTCCTCCTCATTAGCATTTTGTGCTACTAGTTAACAAGTAAGCACTTTGGATTTCAGGTCACTAGTTAACTAGTAAGACTTTTAGTGTTACTTATTCAGTTCACAGGACCACTAGTGCGTCAAACAGCTGACTAGTTTGGACTTTGGTGCTACGAGCGCATGCCCTGCGTCACTAGTAAGGCTTATATTCCACTAGTTGCTGAAAACAAGTGACAAGTAAAAGATTTTTTCCAACTAGTACTGACAAAAAGCCAATTAGTGGAGCAACCTGACGTCTGATATCAAGGATATGGAATTGATGCTCAAAGGGCTTGCCATATCCTTTTGTATGTAACATGCAACCGATTTAGACACAGACATGAAAAGAGTAGCTTCTTATTGCAAAAGTGGTGCAGAGGTGTAGAAGATTAATTGAAAGAGGTTTGGAGCGAGGACTCGTGTGTCAGCAACTGGCACACGCCCCCAGTGACGAGAAGCGGGATGCCAAGAGCAAACGTTTTTTAAAGTCTATTGTCCTGCTGCACGCTCTCTTTACTTCTTTTACAAACCTCTTGTCAAAACGTGTTTCTCCCACAGATGCAACCGTTGCCTCGGCTAAACCCTTCTTGTAGGGTGTGCGCGCTGAGTGAAGCTCTGGGGGATAATTTCTGGGATCACCACGGCTTCCTGGTCTGGAGTGCTCAACTTGGGGGCAGATGGGCCCCAGCGGTAAACTAGATCATAGCTGTGTTCCTGTGTCACAGTACTTCAGCAACCAGTGTTACAATATATATATATATATATATATATATATATATATATATATATATATATATATATATATATATATATTTCTGACACTTGGCTGTGTGTGCATCATTGACTGTGTATTAAGAAATCTGATTATGATTACATTTACATATTTTACATATAAGTTGTAGTAACTCAGAGAAAATAAAAGGAATATAAACGTGTTAAGCTTAGAAAACCTATCAATGGGCTAGTTTAACTGCATCAGACACACAGTGACCTACATGTTTAAATCAAGCACTCAACAAACCATGCATTTTCATAATGATGGGTGCCCGGGAGCCTCTGAGGATCTCTGGTGGTCCAGTGATATGTTTTCTGTGGCTGGAGATTAATGGCTGCTGGCTATGTTTCCACACTTTACCTAGATGAGAGACACAATTTTAGTTATATATATGTCAGCAAACTAATAAACTATTACTAACAAACTAGTTCCCCTGGTACATTCAACATAAGCGGGACATAAAAGTTTTCAATGTTACTGATTAACAGTCAGTCTATGAGTCACAGACCTTTTGAAGTCAGATATAGCTGACAGAGCCAGCAGGATGGGTTGACACACCCTTTGAACAAGCAGTAGTAAAATGAATCCTTATCCATCAAATGTGTTTTACATAGAAGTGCCTTTTGTCTTTTTATTTTCACATTTTTGCACCAGCCAGCTTCCCTTCCGATGCCTTGTGTAGGATTTTTTCAGTCTAATGCTGATGTATACGGTTATAATACAAGACATGCCAAATATTTACACCTTCCAATGTTCCGTACTAGGCTTTTTTTCAATTCTCTATTAGATACAGGGAGCACAGCTATAGAATAGTTGTATCAACACTGCATTTCAGTCAACTTTCAAAAATTATAAAAAGAGGCTTAGGACCTGTCTGATGAACCAAACTTAACTGTCTGTATGGATCTGAACTATTCATATCTGATTTTGTTTGGCCTTCCTGTCTCTCATAACTACTCAATCATAAGTCCACACATTCTCATTTTATCTATATTCTTGTAATTTATTTCATGCCTTTGCTGTTTTATGTAGCCAACCTTAGTTTTTTTTTATTCAGTGCTTACTTGTGTTTAATTTGTAGATAGGACTCTTGTAATTGTAATTGTTCATTAAACATTTTTCCCCCTTTTCCTCAAGGTGAGATTCATCAAGCCCCTAGGGATTTTCTTAATCTCACCCTTACAATCTTTTTAAATATTTATTTAAATTTCTTGTTGTGTTTCTGTTGCCTTGATTTCATTGTGCAAATAAACACATTCAAAAAAATCAACTTAAATTGCTACTTATAGTTAAACTCAAACTGCAGCTTCTTCATAACATTTTCTCTCTAGTGAGAATTTGTGAGCAAGTGAGCATTTGTGTCATCCATTAATAAATCACTTAAATCTTGAAAGGCCAATTAACCATGAACTATTGAGTGTTAGAAAAAGCCAACAGTGGAAAAGCCTGTACTTTATGTGCTGATAGTTTCCTGTTAATGACATCCTGACACCATTATCAGATCAAACTGTCATAATAAAGCTTCAATAGATTGATAAGGACATTAATTGGCCCCTTTAGACACAGTTTGGCTGCAAGGGTGAATGGGTTCAGTTTCCAAGGTAACTAGCTTACCGTACTGAGCATGTCCGTTGGCTAGAAACAGAAAGTAGTCTTTGTCCAGATCATAGAGGGCTCTTTTCTGATTAGTCAGTTTGACTGGTCTACTTAACCTGCACTGAATATATCCATCTGCCAGCCGCCATGACACTGAGGAGAGGACAGACTGCACACACACACACACACACACACACACACACACACACACACACACACACACACACACACACAATCCAGAGAAAATCCAATTATATTTCAGAAGGGAAACATTTTTGGTTTCTTCGTGAGACTCAGAATAAGAAAAGGGTTTATTGCCATCATAAGTTACACTTACATGGAATTTGCCTTAGTGATGGTGCATACATATACAAACATATTACAGTTTTTTTTATCGCTTTGGTACTATTATCGCAACCATGTGATACAATTTCACAATTCTTAGTGCAAAACTCCAAACTCATTACCCTTGTAACACAGCCAGTCTTTCATTCAAAATGTACCATTCATTTGGATTGTAAACATCTCCCACCACACAACCATTCATTCAAAATATATTTTTTTGTGAAATGTCATAAGAACATTTCACACATTTGATCTGTTATACGCTCCCCGCCCTGCTCTCTTCTTCCTCTCTGTTCATTTCAGGTGTTCCTGATTCCTGATTGTCAGTGTGGCCCCACCCCTGTATATAAGGAAGGCTGGGAGACAGAGATTGGGTCTCTGAGACTGAAGCAGCTCTGATTAACGTCTTCTGTTGTCTTCTTTTGTGTTTTATTGCTTTGAGGATGGAGGTCTGGTAGTGTAGTTTTTGCGGCTTTGTTTCTGTTAGTTAGTCACTACTCTTTAGTTTAGGGGGGGAAGTTCTGGGTTTGATGGCCCTTGATGGGTTGGCTCAGGCTTCTTCCTTTCTTTTATTCTTTTTGGCCAGACCTCCAGACTCCCATAGTTTTGGTTTAATCAATAATAGATAAGTTTTGAATAAACTTTAATTTACTTTAACTAATCCTCGGGTTTGGTGTTCTTAATACTAAGTTACTCCTCTAGTAAACTAGTATTCACATGAAATAAAACAAGAAAACATTGAGACCATTCAACAAAGCACACTATGGGTAATAACCCATATTGACAGCTGGCCCTCCCAATCAGAATTCAAAGTTAAAACACTAGAGAACTTTTCCTGCTTCGGTCCCCCTACAGGTTGTCTCATCGGAACTACAACTGGAACTTCACTTCCAATTTATGTTTTCCTCCGTGGGTGCTCACGGGCGCACGCCCTTTAAAAAAAAAAAAGCAGTCCAAAAATGTTTGCATTTCAGAACCTTAGGAAATGGACAGCGGTCGACACGAACGCACACGCCTATTAACTCGATAATAAATCCGTGAAGTAGGCTTTCAACTCAGGACAGCGCCACTCCTCACAGATACAGATTGGATTGGAGATCAGAAGTTTAACTGACACGTAACCGCCATCAGCGCTCACATGCTCCACTTAGCAACAACTGCAATGTTTACTTTTAAATGAATGTAGCCTACAGGCAGTCTGGCACACATGGGTGCTCAGTATTTTCCATGGGTGCTCCAGCTCGAGGCAATGTGAAACCTTTGAGCTAGTCAGCTTCATTATATTCCATCTTTATGTCAGTGACGATACTTTGGCAACAGATGGCGCAGTTAGCTATAGGGTTGCATTCTCAAAGACAGCAACTCCAAACTCGTGTTACTGTCATGTTGCGATTTTTGTTGGGTCAGACCCATCTGATAGTGATGGGGGGCCGAGACTGAGATCTATATGGAAAAGTATGCACCAAACAAGCCACTTTGAAATTTTGCTGTTTTCATGAATACAAAAGTTGGGTGACCCTCCCCCCTAGACTAAAAAAGTTGGATGACTTAACAAAGAATAAAAAGTAGGGGTGTCAAAATAACGCGTTAATTTCGATTAATTAATCTCAGAAAAAATAACGCATAAAAAAAAAGAATGCAGATTAATCCATTCCATATTGAGGTTTGACCCGAGCCATTGGACTGTAAAATGAAGGAGGGAGACGAGAATGTTCTGCCTGGATCATTAATTGGAACATTTACTTGTAAAAATCTTCTTCCTGCCAACCCTGGCTACCGAAATCTGGTGCCACTGATATGTCTGCTCTTCTCTCTGATGCTCTGAAGATGACACAGGCAACACAAACCCCGCTGCACGTGACGCTAGTTAACACTATACTCGACAGCAGCTAATGTTAGCCTACCGCTAGCTAATTAACACTATACTCAACAGCAGCTAAGGTTAGCATACCGCTAGCTAGTTAACACTGTACTCGACAGCAGCTAACGTTAGCCTACCGCTCGCTAGTAGCTGGATTGAACACGGTTAAAACGGTGTAAAGTGTGACTGTGTTTTACTGTAGAGGATTCAACACCGGGATGTAACAATCTGCAGCTGCCGTCGGAGAAACAACACAGACGGTGCGTTCAATGAAACCGGTAAACTACAGCCTCGTGGTGCATTTGAAGTTATTGTAAATGTGTTTTTGTCGTTCAACAGCAATTTACTAGTGATGAGTTATTGTTATACATTATTATTAAATCATTTAATGTTGACCATATGGCCTTAGCAATAAACAAGCCGTTCTTTAATGTCACCGACTGTTGTTTAGTACCCTTTTTTTTCTTTTCCTTCATCGGTTCAGGCACCGTTAATTACGTATGCGATTAATTTCGATTAATTAATCACAGAGTATGTAATTAATTAGATTACATTTTTTAATCGATTGACAGCCCTAATAAAAAGACATGACCCTCCCCTATTTTCCTCCGGTGGTCCATTCCATAAATACCGCCCCTTAAAAAACGGCCCCTTAGCCATTTACCGATTAAGAGAAAATCCAGATGTTACGCTGCAGTCTGCCCTTGTCCTGAAGATGGATATAAATCTCCTGTCTGTAACTTAAAGTTATAGTGTATAGGACTTAGGGCAAACTATTGGTAGAAATGGAATATTATATCAATAACTATGTTTATGTTAGCTTAGAATGAGCCTTTTATATCTATATACAGTAGTCCAGAATGGACAAACCAAATACTGGCTCTAGATAGGGCCCTTTGCATCTTCATGTCAGCCACTGGAGTTCTATTACACACTTGGCATGTTTTATTTGGTTGCAGTCTGCAACCTCATGCAAGATACCACTAAATCCTACGCACCTTTAAAGTACTGATAATGTGTTTTGTAGGCCTGTCGCGATAGTGAATATATGGACTTATCACATGATATATGGAAATGAGCTTGGTAGCTTTTGGTGACGCAATATATTGCAATTGCTAATTTTTATAATTGAAAATAAAGAGTATATTCATTCATTTTGACATAAACATGAATGTTACCAACATTTTAGTCAATCGCACCGCCTCTGTCATCTCATATGCTTTCTGTGTCGGAGGCAGAGGCAGGGCTGAGGCAGCCTCTCCACACACACAGACACACACACACACACACATACACACACACACACACACACAGCATGAAAAGCTGTTTCAGCTGTGCAGCAGAAACAGCTGATCAGTCCTGTGTGTTAAATGTTCGCTTCGTCAGAATGTGCATAGAAATACGTGAATGGAAACTCATCTCACTCTCCTGATTTCTGGGTCCCTGCTCTTCCTACACACCTGCCTGTAATTAGCTCTCCAGCATATCAATCCCGGCTCATCTCCCACTCTGTGCCAGATTGTGTGTTCCAATCACAATGGTAGCTATATGCTCAGGCCAAGCTGTAGAATCTTTGAGAAATAGTTTTCCTTGTGTGCTTGTTAATCAAGTTAATGATTGTTTGTTCCCTGTGCTCCAGGATATCTGTTTGTCTGTCTGCTCATTAGTCGTCATGACCCTCCTCCACCCCGTTTCCTTCCAGTTCATAATTTACAGTACCAGGTCTGAGCTCACCTGAGCTTAATCCTCTTCTCATTAATCCAGATCATAGCATCCTCTTCATTCATCACCACCAGTGTCTAGACTCCATGTGGGGTATCCTGACGCTTCTCGACCCCCTTTACAATATGATAACGTCCCGATGGGAATTTCATTATGTCACGATAGTGTCTAATCGCCAAAGACTTTTCTCAGTTATCATTTTTATTGTGCGTCAATAAATAATTGTTGATCTAAAATAGGTCTCTTCTGATTAAACTAGTTAGTCCTTTCAATACTTTCAAGAACAAAATTGTACCATAGTAAAATTTGACTTTTAAAAAAAACAAATCAAGGAAAGCATTAAAGTCTATTTTTTTTTCACTGATATCTTCTGTAGTTTTCAATGTTCTCTGTTCCTGTTCTTCCGTTTATATTACATTAGATGTATTCAGAAAGACTTTTCATTTCTCACCTCAGACTGGTCTTCAGGGTGTGTCCGTCCACTGACGAAGGCAGCACTCACTAATACTCTATCCCCATCTTTTACACACATATACACATCATCATTGCCCTGAGCACACGCACACGCACACACACACACACACACACACACACACACACGCGTAAATATATACAGTATGTAGTAGTAACATGTTGGTAAATGGATCATAACAAAAATGTCTTTACAGCTGCAGGTATTTTTCTAATTACTGAAGATACATATTTAATGCAGAATGTTGTGTTACACTGAGGGGCTAGCTTACCATCCATTTGTCCCAGGACAGTGCAAAGGCAATGTATCCCTCTGCTGGGCCACTCAGCTCAAATATCATAGACTGCAGAGAAAAGTGATAAAGATCAGTAGGTGATATTAAATCCTAAATTCAAAGTGGCAGAAAGAAGTTAATTTGACGGTGTTATCTCTTTGTCAGGAGAAAAGAGTATGGCAGCTCCAGAGCAACTCAAATTAAGCTAGTGCAAAAGCCAGCGCTGGGAATCTAATGCCAGACTGCCCCAACTCCCCCGCCAGATCAGCTATAAGATCAGCTGCCTTATTTTGAGAGACGGACCTTCCTTTCTGTCACTACCCCCTATTGTTTTAGTGAGATTTATAATTTGGTAAAACAGCATCCCCGCCAGCGCATCATTAAAAACTATAGCCTCATTGGCAAATGTAATTTAACACTCAAAACACAATGAAACTTGGCAACATGAATAGGTTCTTCTGTTCTGTTCTTCTGTGCTGCAGGCAATCCATCAGATTATCTGGAAAATACACCCTGGTGACACACAGCGTCCCAGTTTGAATGTGATCAGAATCCATCGATGTTGTTTTCATTGTACCAGTTCTGTTAAAAGTCAAACCGTTTTGTCTGGTCCCTCTGTAGTCATGGACAGGAAGAAGCAGTGAGGGTCTTCTTTTGGATCACAGCCTGGAGGATCAAGCAGGCAGGATTTTGACTGGCCACATCCCTCAGAAGTAAACTAAATGTGTAAGATGGGGAGGAAGTTTATTGATTACTACATGTTCAGACAGGAAATCACTGTCACAATCAGAAGTCCAAATGTTGTGACACTTACAACCCCAGGCAGGATGGAGGCTGTGGTTGTAGGTTGTACTGGAGGAGGTGTAGTGTCTGACTGAGGTGGGTGGGGAGTAACACCATGCTGATAGATGATTGGCCCAGGCAGCTTCACCCAAAATAGACTGTAGTGTTTCACTGCAGTCACACTGAAAAATATAGCCATAGATAAACACTCACTGTGGAATATTCTGTCAAGTAATGTACAAATCTTTAGAATAAAGTCAAGGATTAACACAGTCGCACAGTCATGCAAACATGTATTTTAATGAGCATATATTTACTTTTCAAAACATCGTTAGGTCATTAAAATTTCCATTATAAATAAGGTTTATCAAAATTAAATCAAGATTTTAATGCTACGCAGAAGATGAAGCCTGTACATTTTAGACACCCAAATGGCTAATATCTGTGG
Source organism: Sander vitreus (assembly GCF_031162955.1). Classification (NCBI taxonomy): domain Eukaryota; kingdom Metazoa; phylum Chordata; class Actinopteri; order Perciformes; family Percidae; genus Sander; species Sander vitreus. The sequence continues at coordinate 28,828 of NC_135866.1, forward strand.
ATATTTGTAGTCCCATAGGACGAGCCCTGTAGATTTTGTTTATCCTGTTGCCTTTTCTGTACATCCATTTGTATACCAAAATTCTCACTTGGACACAGGATATTGCCTAGACCTTTCTTAAGGCAGACATCTTGACGTATCAAACAAAGGTGTAACTAATAAAATGACATCATGAGAGATATGGGTAGATTGTTGAGCTGAGCACTCTGCACAAATGTAGCCAATTCATATAATATGGCATATGACATGAACTACTATGACTACTATTTCTAGTCACTGTTCCATTATCTTTATTGTGACTATTTTTGCCACTGTTCATCACACCCCCAACCGGCACTGTCAGACACCGCCTACCAAGAGCCTGGGTCTGTCCCAGGTTTCTCCCTAAAAATGTAATCAAGATGGCGCCGCAGAATGGTGACACGGTGTGTTGGTGCACTATGTTTTCTTTTGTTTTGTGTTTTAACTTTGTTTCTTGCGATGGTAGCCGTATCTCATTCAACAGTGAAGAGCTCGTGAACTTCAGGGGGACAACACCATTGGACTTATTTCCCACTTTTCTTCTCCCTTCACTGGAAGTTTTGGACATTCTGGTCAAAGGTGCGCTCACCTTTGCTCACGCAGCGAAACGTCGGAGGAGAGGGAAACGGGGCCGATGCGCTTGTGCGTCTCTGCCAGCGAGGATTACGCACATCGTTCCCGGGAATATTCCTCTCTAACGTGCGCTCACTGCCCAACAAACTGGAGGAATTACAACTGCTGTTGGTGGGAAACCGGGACTTTTCTTCATCTACTGTTTTGTGCTTCACGGAGACATGGCTCTGTGGATTAATACCGGACTCTGCGCTGCAGCTGGCAGGCTTCCAGCTTTTCAGAGTGGACAGAGACACGGACCTCTCTGGCAAAACTAAAGGTGGAGGAATCTCTTTCTACATCAACAGCGGCTGGTGCAACGACGTGACAGTGACCCAACAGCATTGTTCTCCTGACCTGGAATATTTCATCATAAACTGTAAGCCTTTTTATTCACCCCGTGAGTTCCATTCATTCATTCTGGTCGGTGTTTACATCTCACATCAGGCCAACGTGCAGGACGCACAGGGCATGCTCGCCGACCAGATACTGCCGACCTTGGAGACTTTAATAAAGGGAACCTCACTCATGAACTCCCTAAATATATACAGCATATTAGATACCAGACCAGAGAGGAGAACGTTCTGGATCACTGTTACACCACAGTCAGGGATGCTTATCACGCCATCCCCCGTGCTGCACTTGGACACTCTGACCACGTCATGGTTCACCTGATCCCCACACAGGCAGAAACTAAAGCTCTGCAAACCTGTAGTGAGGACATCAAGGAAGTGGACCAGTGAGGCTGTGGAGCATCTCCAGTCATGTTTGGATTCTACTAGCTGGGATGTGTTCAGGACTGCTACCAACAGTCTGGATGAGTACACATAGGCTGTAACGTCATACATCAGCTTCTGTGAGGACTGCTGTGTTCCATCAAGAACCAGAGTGAGTTTCCACAACGACAAACCCTGGTTCACAGCCAAACTCAGAAGGTTAAGGCTGGCTAAGGAAGAGGCCTTCAGGAGTGGGGACAAAGACAGATTTAAAGAGTCGAAGTACAAGTTTAGCAAGGCAGTGAAGGAGGCTAAACAACAGTACTCTGAGAAGCTCCAACGCCAGTTTTCAGCTAACAACTCTGCGACTGTCTGGAAAGGATTTAGGCAGATCACCACCTATAAGCCTAAAACCCCCACTCCTTCAATGACCGGCACCTAGCCAACGACCTGAACGAGTTCTACTGTCGATTTGAAAGACACCTCGCTACAGCTACAGCCACTGTGCTTCACCTCCACCTCCCCTACCTCAGCAGGGTCCTGGGCCTCCCCACCAATGCCCTCCATAAAGGTCCCTCCCTCCACCCCCCCACCCACCTCAGTGAAGACTCTCTCCGTGAAGCTGGGGAAACATGTCTCCGACTCACAGACCATCAGCACCGGATCGCCCCAGGGCTGTGTTCTTTTCCCCCCTGCTCTTCTCCCTGTACACCAACAGCTGCACCTCCAATCGACGAGCCCGCCTACAGGTGGGAGGCTGACCACCTGGTGACCTGGTGCAAGAAAAACTATCTAGAGCTCAACGCTCTAAAGACAGTGGAGATGGTTGTGGACCCAGCCCCACCTGCCCCCATCACCCTCTGTGGCTCCACAATTGACACTGTGGAGTCTTTTCCGCTTCCTGAGCTCCACCATCTCCCAGGACCTCATCAAAAAAGCCCATCAGAGGATGTACTTCCTGCGGCAGCTGAAGAAATTCAACCTGTCAAAGACAATGATGGTGCACTTCTACACAGCCATCATTGAGTCCATCCTCACATCCTCCATCACCATCTGGTACGCTGCTGCCACAGCCAAGGACAAGGGCAGACTGCAGCGTGTCATTCGGTCAGCTGAGAAGGTGATTGGCTGCAATCTGCCGCTGCTCCAGGACCTATACGCCACCAGGACTCTGAAGCGTGCTGGAAAGATTGTGGCCGACCCCTCCCACCCCGGCCACAAACTCTTTGAGACACTCCCCTCTGGCAGGAGGCTGAGGTCCATCAGGACCAAAACCTCACATCACATGAACAGCTTTTTCTCCTCCGCCACTAGCCTTATTAACAAGGCCCGGACCCCACCCTGACTCTCCACCTTCATGCCACTGTTCTCTCTCTGCTGTAATGCTCTTTGCTCTTTATTTTTTATTGATATCGTTATTTATTCTTTATTTTTAACTTAATACATACAGTGTAAATATACTTATACTTATATTGTTGGTACCTATACTTATATTGTTTAATATTCCATCTAAAGAATGTGTGACGTGCACCAACAACACCAAAACAAATTCCTTGTATGTGTTAAAAAACGTACTTGGCAATAAAACCCTTTCTGATTCTGATTCTGAAAAATAAGTTTTTCCTCACCACTGTCACACTAAATGCTTGCTCTTGGGGGAATTACTAGAATTGTTGGGACTTTATAAATTATAGAGTGTGGTCTAGACCTACTCTATCTGTAAAGTGTCTAACTGTTCAGACAGAAAGTGGCAACTCAGAAATTGATCCATTCGTCCAGCCAACATGACACAACACAGAGTCAAGGGGTTGCTAAACGAGCCAGTTTCACATGTGTCTGGCAGAGCTCACTTATGTCAAGTGACATTAGCTAATAATGCTAATAACACTCAATGCTGTTTAACTGACATTGCTGAGTCAGTTTGCTGATTGTATGACTCTTCTCTACTTGTGCTACTGATACTTTTCTGCTGTTATTTTGCGTATCAAATTATAGCGCAATCATAACTTGTTAGCGCAGTGGCCACTTTTCAACAAAAGTTTCATAAATTAGCTTTGAATGAAATTCATAAATATAAACTCACAAAAACTGAACCTGTCTGGGAGCATATGTGGGAGCATTCCAGATGACAACAACCTCTGTCTGTCTGGCATCACTCGTATGGCTCACTGCTGAACCCTGGGCGCACACACACACACACACACACACACACACACAGGTTTTGTTTTTACTATATTTTTCTTATCTGAGTATGTTGGTTTTGTGATCAAATATGTTTTTACTATTTATTACATACTTTATTATTATTACATATTTATTACACATATATATCAACTACTGTGTCTTTACGTGAATGTGATATGTGCATATGTTCACCTGGTGGTTATTACAGGTGAGCAGCTGTGTCTTTTTCAGATTGGTCAGGGTAAAGGTGCCAACTGTGGATACCAAGCTCTGATTGGCTGCATCTCTGGCCTGAAGTAGAAAGCCCTCAAAATACGTTCCGAAAAGGGTGACTGAAAACGGTGTTTCAAAAGTAAAAATTAAAAGAAATTAAATTAACAATATCAATAATTTCTATTCATTTGATTTTAAACTAATAACTTAGTAGGACCTGCATTTTAAATATTCAATGGAGTCTTAAATATGATTAGTTTGGTCAAAGTTTTATTTATATTTGATCCCTTATTTTATTACAATTACAAAAGAATATGTTCACTGGCTTCTTCCTTATGGAGTACTGCATACTTAGTTTTATACGATCGCTATGACAATTTTTTTCAATTCTTTTAACAGCTTTCCTAAACTCTTAACGCACCAACAGCATTTCATGCTCAAAATCACACATTGAAAACTAAACTCTAACACTAATTTTCAAAATACAATAACTTACTAACACAATTTCACTTATGTCCACCAAAACAATGCAAACATGTCTCAAAATCAAATAATTCTTCCAAAACACTAACACATGTTCTCTTCCAACAGGAACATTTAGTCAATCATAGCACAATGTCATACAAAACACTAACATCAGATGGAATTACAGCAACTGCATTATTTGATATGTGTCAGGTCTGCCTTTATTAGTTATTAGTTTCTTTTGCTGCAGAAATTCAATACCGAAAATGAATGACCCATCTCAGAGTAGCTTTATAGAATGTACGGTTTACTGTATGAAAAAAAGAAGACCGAGACAGAATTGTCCTGGTACTCGTCTTCCTCTCCCTCGTGCAGGCATTTTCCCCCTTTTTTGTGTTCATCTATATTGTTCTAATAGGACCTCTTTTATGTATTACCATATGGTCATGCGATTGAAAGAACCTCAACACCTGAGTGTGTTTCCTAGATGTCAATCAGCTGTGATCGATCTATTTGCATAACTTCAATCAGCTGTTTCTCAGTAGCAATGGAATAAAATGCAGGGGATATACAGTCCCCTCCAAAAGTATTGGAACTGCAAGGCAAATTCCTGTTTTTGTTGTTCACTGAAGACATTTGGGTTTAAGATCAAAAGATGGATATGAGACAGGAGTTCAGAATTTCAGCTTTTATTTCCTGGTATTTATGTCAAGATGTGTTAAACAACTCAGGACATACCACCCTTTGTTTGAACCCACCCATTTTTCAAGTGACAAAACTATTGGAACATGTGACTGATAGATGCTTCTTGTTGCCCAGGTGTTGCCTTTTTATACTTGGTTTAAACCTATAAAGACTGAATTTCTTGTTTAAAGAGGATAAACCAACATGAAAACCAGAGAGCTGTCTATGGGAGAAAAGCAAGCCATTTTCAAGTTGAGAAAAGAATGAAAATCGACCAGAGCCATTGGACAAACATTGGGCATAGCAAACACAACAATTTGGAATGTCCTGAAAAGAAAAACTACTGTCGAACAGGTCGGCCAAGGAAAACAACAGTAGTTGATGACAGAAATATTGTGAGAGCTGTGAAGAAAACCCCAAAATCATCAGTAAGTGACATCACCAACGACCTCCAAAGTGCAGGGGTGAAGGTATCACAATCCACTGTTCGAAGAAGACTCCGAGAGCAGAAATATAGAGGCCATACCGCAAGATGCAAACCACTCATCAGCAGTAAGAATCGGAAGGCCAGATTGGAATATGCAAAGAAGTACAGAGATGAGCCGCAAAAGTTCTGGAACATAATCTTATGGACTGATGAGACTAATGGTGTTTTCCATTACATGGTATCTGCTTGACTCGCCTCAACTCGACTGGACACACTGTGCGCCCGTTTTCCATTGCAGATTTTAGTACCGCCTCAGCGTGGCATGCCGGCTCGACGCACACACCAGCGCAAGTATAAACATCAGGTGTGTGCATCGAGCCGGCATGTATGTGTGTACATAGGCTACGGCAAAAGCTCTGCCGCGAGCCTCCGCAGAACTGTAAAACAAGCGGCGCCACAGTAAACTGCCGTGACCTAACGCGACACACACACAGAACGTGGAAGGTGTGTTGTTGTTGCCAGAAGACACATTTTGTTTCAAATGAAGCTGGAGGCAGCAAAAAAAAACACAGCTGGCTGAACTATTTAAAAATAGCGGGTTTGTTCAGGACATCCCCATATGTCGCTTTCACATCACCACTTGGTATCGGCTCAGCTCGCTTGGAACCTCGACTGAGGTGGTACTAAAAATAGTACCTGTTAGCAGGTACCAGGTACTTTTTTTCGTAATGAGAAAACCAAAAAAGGCAAGTAGAGTCGAGGCGAGTTGAGCAGATACCATGTGATGGAAAAGCGACACAAGATTACAGTTTTTCTTGATTGCTTTGACCTGCTTAAAGAAACTGGGATCCACTTGGTTTTCATCATCACTGTCTCAGCAGAGCAGAAGACACCTTAACCCTTTCTCATTGGATTGACACATTTTCCCCACCCTTTTGCAGAACAGTTAACAATCATTCAAGCAGTCCAAACCCCATTGTTTTAGCTATGGTAACCAAACAGAAACCATCTGTTCCTAACTATTAGAAACTACCTACATCAGTATGAAATCACTGAAGCACCTGTTTGACACTCCTTCACACAAATCTTCAATTAGCAATCAGTCTGCAGGCCTTAAAGGTGCAGCGTCTGTGCTGTTCTTTGCCAACATGGATGGAAGAGGTCAAAGGAAGATGAGAGTGAGAGGAAGAGGTAGAGGGGTCCGAGGAAGAGGAGTCCGAGACGAGGTGGAGGTATAGTTGGAAGGGCTCAGGTTTCTGATGAAATTCGGGCAACTGTTATTGATCACGTTATCAATCATGGCCATGTGGCCCCATCATCAAGACAAAAGAGACTCAGTATCAATAGTGGCTATTTCTTATACTCTACAGTAATAGATGTTTATACTTTACTGTAAGAGATTTTGTTTTTATTTTCTTAATTTCTTATACTCTAATAGATTTTATTTTGGTTTACATGTATTTTGTGTAATATTTACAGTATTTCAGTTTTCAGCCACAGTTTGAAATAAGAATCAATGGAATCAATAAAATTTGCATCAAAGCATTTCTGATTCTGGATCCAGTTCTTGGATCAACAAATGTCACTGGCATGAAAGCTATGTACAGTAATGGGCTACAGTGACAAGCAATGGTGCACTGATTCCCACTGAGTGCTGTATTTTGTATTTTGTTGTCCACTGTGTAATGGTTGATTGGAAGAGTTCATACGCTTGTTTGCAAGTTGTGTTGATTGAAGGCAAAATTAGCTTTTGTTGCATATTTTAAATGTTTTGAGCCTTTTGCAAACAAAATGACTGAAATGTGTGACTGGCCTCTGACGAGCTGTTACCACCACCATCTTCAGCCAGAGAGGTTAGGATGGTGACCGGCCTCTGACGAGCTGTTACCACCTCTATCTTCAGTCAGAGGGGTTAGGATGGTGACTGGCCTCTGATGAGCTGTTACCACCACCATCTTCAGTCAGAGAGGTTAGGATGGTGACCGGCCTCTGACGAGCTGTTACCACCTCTATCTTCAGTCAGAGGGGTTAGGATGGTGACCAGCCTCTGACGAGCTGTTACCACCACCATCTTCAGTCAGAGAGGTTAGGATGGTGACCGGCCTCTGACGACCTGTTACCACCTCTATCTTCAGTCAGAGGGGTTAGGATGGTGACCAGCCTCTGACGAGCTGTTACCACCACCATCTTCAGTCAGAGAGGTTAGGATGGTGACCGGCCTCTGACGAGCTGTTACCACCACCATCTTCACCCAGAGAGGATATTATTTCTTCAGCTTCTTCTTGCGTTGTCACCCCGGCGAGAGGTGTGCTAACAGTGCTTGCAGCAGGTGAATCAGTCGTGCTGTTAACGTCATCACTACAAACACAAGTAAACTGCCTTGTTTTCTTTTTGCCATGTGTGATGCTAACTGCAGAATGGATTTCAAGGACTTTGCACGCCGATTAATGGCCTCCAACATTTATATTTTTTTTAGGGCTGTCAAACGATTAATTTTTTTTTAATCGCGATTAATCGCTGAATTTCTATAGTTAATCGCAATTAATTGCATATTTTATCACATGATTAAAATTCTATTATTTTGCATTTCAGAACAGTTTTTAAGTACATATTAACAATCAAAAGCTATTCTTACCAGTGTATCTTGATTGGGAATCAAATGAATGCAAAGAAAGTTACTTTATGAACTTGATTTTAAGATTTGTAATTATTTATTTACTGTAAACAAAAGAAAAATGTGTGAATCTGTCATTATTGCACAATTCCTCCAAGTACCTAACTAAAAAACTAAAAATTCCCTATCCTTACTAGAGTCAATCTAGTGTTTAGTAACTCCTAAATAATGTTGATTACTCACTGACGTCCAGTGATCACCGGTTAATGAGACAAAGTTTGCAGCACCTTGCAGCAGTTCCAGTGTGGCTGCTTTCTCCGTGTCATACAGGCTGTGTATCCGTGAAAACTACTGTCCCCTCAACAGCAACGACACAGGTCAACCGTAGTATGTCTTTAAGACCCGAGTCCTCTACGATGCTGACAGGTCTGCAGTTAGTTGCCACCCGTTTCGCAAGAGCTGTAGTAATTTTTTGGGATTTGGTTTCATCCACAGGTCGGCAAGTAGCATCACGTTAACTGTACCTCTATGCTTAGCTCCGTAGGTGGTAGCTCAAGCTTGACGTGCTTCTGTGATATTTTCATTCAGCTTTACACAACGTGCATATGGCTTTCGACTTGTCTACGAGCCGTCCGGGAGTTTTGGAAAATAAAAAGCTCCATTCAGATTTATTGCTGCTGTGTTTCTCCATCATGCTGCAGCCTGCAGCAGCAGGATGTGTTAGGAGGAAGTGGCTTGATGATAAGTAACGGTGCTGCAAAGGGTCAAAATAGTAGCTGTTAGGCACGACGCAAAGCCGAGTGAAGTGTAAAGTCTGTCCTTAATCGCATCGCGATTAACGTGTTAACGCTGACAGCCCTATATTTTTTATGTTAATCTTTGAGTTAACATGTACTAAACATGAGTTGAATTTGCACCGCAGCGCCACCACACCTTGAACCTCATGACAAGAACAGCATGTATAGTTATCTTTATTCAAGTGAATTAGGTTTAAATCGTCGTCCTGCATGAATGAATGATATTTTTGCAATTTCACACATAATAATCCACGATGATCACATTACACAAAACTGAAATTGCACGTCAAAATGACACATTGTCAATATTTTTAGAGACCCCCCAAAATTTCACAAATCACGTTTTCAGGGGAGCCCATGTCTTACAGTTTTTTCCAATCGCTATGACAATTTTTTCAATACTTTTAACAACTTTCCTAAACTCTTAACGCACCAACACACCTACAACACACAATTGACAAAACAGTTAATTTCATGTTCAAAATCACACATTGAAAACTAAACTCTAACATTAATTTTCGAAATACAATAATTCACTAACACAATACACTATGTCCACCAAAACAATGCAATCATGTCTCAAAATCAAATAATTCTTCCAAAACACTAACACATGTTCTCTCCCAACAGGAACATTTAGTCAATCATAGCACAATGTCATACAAAACACTAACATCAGATGGAATTACAGCAACTGCATTATTTTATATGTGTCAGGTCTGCCCTTATACGATAGACAAAAGTATATTGTATGGATCATAGATTGTGTTTTACACTGCAGTTTCTCTTGAAGCCTCTCTACATGTTTGTTTTGTTGGGTTTAGTAAATGTATGCATTTTGTTTCTTTTGCTTTAGAAATTCAATACAAAAAATGAGTGACCCATCTCAGAGTAGCTTTATAGAATGTACGGTCTATGAAAAAAAGAAGACAGAGACAAAGATGTCCTGGTACTTGTCTTCATCTCACTCATGCAGCAATTTTTCTTACATTCTTTGTGTTCATCTTTATTGTTCCTTTTCCACACAAAATCTGTCCAAATAGGTCCTCTTTTACTGTATGTACTACAGTAACATATAGTCATGCGATTGAAAGTACTACAGTACACCTGAGTGTGTTTCCTAGATGGGAATCAGCTGTGATTGATCTATTTGCATAACTTCAATCAGCTGTTTCTCAGTAGCAATGGAACAAAATGGAGGGGGTATATTTGTGTTTATTTCTGAACAGCTGTTCACTTTGACTTTAGCCTTTAAGTTAGGTTTAGAACATGATGTTATCTGTTCTGACATACAGAGTGAAAGCATTTGTAAATGGGTCAGTAAAGATCCATTGTTTTGGTCTTACTGGAGCTTGTGTGTAAAAGAAGTTCAAGTATTTAAAATTTGTGTCTGTGTTAAAGTCAAAGTGAACAGCTGATCATATTGTAAATTGAAACATAAATACAGTCCCCTCCAAAAGTATTGAAACTGCAAAGCAAATTCTTTTATTTTTGTTGTTCACTGAAGACATTTGGGTTTAAGATCAAAAGATGGATATGAGACAAGAGTTCAGAATTTCAGCTTTTACAGTTTTTTCCGATCGCTATGACAATTTTTTTGTCAACAACGACACAATGTGTCCTGTCAATTTTTTGTCAACAACTTTCCTAAACTCTTAACACAGTTAGCACAACATCCATCTGTGTAGGCTATACAATTAACATATTTCTTGTTGCTTTGACACAAAATGCATACAGTTAACACACGTTTAAAATGCTTGAACTTCTTTTACACACAAGCTCCACCAAGACCAAAACAATGGATCTTTACTGACCAATTTTATACAGAAACAGCTGATTGAAGTTATGCAAATAGAGCAATCACAGCTGATTCCCTTCTAGGAAACACACTCAGGTGTTGAGGTTCTTTCAATCGCATGACCATATGTTACTGTAGTACAGCCAACCCCAATTAGCAAGAGCCAAATGTCTGGCCCACACTGACAGCACTGGCATTCACTTGTTATAATAAACATGAATTTAATATCTGCGGCTCTGCTTTATTTTGAAATGATCCCATACCTTCCACTTGACCTGTGGCCTTTACCGCGTGCATACGTAAGACATGCTTCACGCGCTTTGCGTACTCTTCTCCACTCGACTAGCTAGTGTAGTGTCACACACACACAGTAGCCGCAGCCGCTCGCCAGCTAGCCCTCTTTCATCAAAAGGACTGACCACTTCCTCACAAAAAATTATTAAATGCAGTCAAACCAACATGGCATTCGCCAAGATACGCAAGGTAGACCAGGAGAACCGTCAGTTCAAAACTGACTGGACGGAGAGGTATTGTTTTTTTTTACCGGACCACAACAGTGCTAAGCCCACATGCTTAATATGCATGCAGAATGTAGCTGTAATCAAAGTGGATAATCTGAAGCGACATTTTAACTCTATTGATGCTGCCAGTTTTAATGCAAACTACCAAGAAAAATCTGACCAGCGCAAACAAAAAATTGCAAGCATGTTAACATCATACAAGCACTCGGTTTTAACTATGTGTAAAACAACATCGGCACAAGAGAGCGCAACAGCTGCCTCATTACACGTTTCTTGGAAGCTTGCAAGAGCTAAGAAGCCATTCGCCAATGCCGAGTTAATTAAACAATGTGCAATCGACATGGCTGCCAAAATTTTAAACTAAGAGGAACAAATAAAAAAAAGTTGTTGAGCTGTTGAAGCAAGTGCCGCTGTCGGCTAACACGGCAACCAGAAGAGTTGAAGTTTTAGCGGAGGAGTGTTTTTCTAGTCTACTCACAGATTTGAAGAAAACCGAAGCATTCTCGCTGGCAATAGACTCGTCTTGTGACTGAACCGACATGGAACAGCTGTCTGTGTTCGCAAGATTTTTTGATGGGAAGACATTCCGGGAGGAGCTACTGTGTTTGATTTCTCTACCCGGCACACAACCGGGGAAAAAATATTCAACGAGCTGACACAGTTCTTCGAAAGGAATGGCTTAGATGTGAGTAAAATTGTCTCTGTTGTTACCGATGGGGCTCCGTCAGACACCGCCAGAGCTTGGCAAGCAGGCTTTCTGCCGTTAACCCAGCACTCCTGGCATTTCACTGCATTATTCACAAGTCAGTTTTGTGCGCAAAACTGTGTGGAAAAATGAAAGAGACCATGGATACTGTGACTTGACTAGTTAACTTTGTCCGTGAGAGCTCTAGTCTGCAGCATCGCCTTTTTAGAGCATTACTCGAGGAAATGTCAGCTGAACACAAGGATCTTTTGCTCCACAATGACGTTCGCTGGCTGAGCAAAGGCCATGTGTTGGACAGGGTGTGTGACCTGCGTGATGAACTTGTGTCATTTTTATCCAGCCTGCAGAGCCAAAAAGCCAGCACCTTTTTGAGCTTTTTAACTGACAACAAGGTGATATCAGATGTTACTTTTTTGTGTGACATCATGTCTCATCTAAATCACCTTAACCTGCGACTACAAGGCAAGAACCACACTGTTGCTGACATGTATGAGGCGATTGAAGCTTTCCGGTCAAAGCTGCACCTCCTGGAGAGAGACATTCATGGGAGAAAGTTGCACTTTCCACGTCTGCGTGAGCATTGTGAGAAGAATAAAATGCAGGAAGATCCAGCAATGAAGGATTTTGTGTCCAGGCTGGCAGAAAACTTCAAGGAAAGATTTGAAAGCTCCCCTAAACTCCCAGCTGACATCCTTCTCTTCGTAAGACAGCCGTTTTCTGTGTCAGCTGACGGCCAGTGGACTGCAGAGGCCAAAAAGCTGGTGCCTTCCATAGATGAGGCGGCTCTTCAGATGGAGATCTTCGAGATGGGAACATCTGATTTGCTCAAAGCTCAACACAAAGATGCACTGGTGAGTTACATTTGGATCAACGTGGTTCCCCAAGCTCGTTTTAAAAACACCAGAGATATTGCAATGCTCCTACTCACGATGTTCCCCTCAACATACTTCTGTGAATCAGCATTTTCTTCAATGAATGCTATAAAGAGCCAGGACAGAAACAGACTCTCAGATTCACATCTTGGACAGTGCCTCAGGATTGCCCCAACAGAATACAAGCCTGACATCAGAAAGGTTGCCTCATCCCGTCGCTCTCACTTCTCTCACTGATTGGTGAGTGAACCAGATCCAATTATTTTATGCTTTTTGTCAATCTTCTTGTGGTATAATAATTATTACAATGAAACCAATGAAACCATTTAATATGTAATAGCATGTTTCCTACTAAATATGCTACACAGCTTAATTAAAAGTAAATGGCATCCAACTAGTTAGTCAAATTTAAAACTTAATACACATCAATAAAAAAATAATACACAAATAAAAGCTAATTAATTATATTGTCACATTAAAATCAAACACTTTTGGTCGTTAACAGCTTGATATTATTTGGTTCACATATTTTAAAAGTTTAAAAACTAATGTGGCATATTCTGATAACACATTTGAAAAGTAACTAACTAAAAATCTCTGTCTGTCTGTGTTTGTCCTTCTGTCTCTTAGAAAGACCATCTGAATGCAGATATCCAAAGCCTGGGTGTTCCAGACAGAAGTGTGCGCTGTGTGTGTGTGTGTGTGTGTGTGTGTGTGTGTGTGTGTGTGAGAATGTGTTTGCTGGACTTTTTGTTTGCTGACTGTTTGCACAGAATATGCTCCAGGGGCATTTCATAATTAAATAGTTGGTTTTGGACTAATTTAGTATTTTTCATTTTTCTCTTATGTGACTCCTAACACCACTACTAATAATTATAAAATCACAATAGAAGTTACATCCGCGCATAAAACTGTCGCCAAAAAAACAAACATTTTGGCCCTTGGCTTGGCATGCCTGACCAAATTTGGCCCTTTTGGAAATCTAATTGGGGAACCCTGCTGTAGTACATACAGTAAAAGAGGACCTATTTGAACAATATACTGTAGATGAACACAGAAAATAAAATAAAATGCCTTCACGAGGGAGAGGAAGAGGAGTACCAGGACAATTCTGTCTCTGTCTCCTTTTTTTCATAAACCGTACATTCTATAAAGCTACTCTGAGATGGGTCATTCATTTTTTGTATTGAATCTCTGCAGCAAAAGAAACAAAATGGTGGCCGGGTTGGATCAGTGGGTAGAGCAGGCGCACATATACTGGGAGGTTTATGCCTCGACGCAGAGGATTTCCTGCATGTCTTCCCCCCCTCTCTCTCCCCTTCCTCAACTAGCTGTCCTGTCAAATAAAGGCAGAAAAGCCCAAAAATGAATCTTAAAAAAAAAATTAAAATGTAGAGAGGCTTCAAGAGAAACTGCAGTGCAAAACACAATCTACACACTAGCGTTTTGTATGACATTGTGCTGTGATTGACTAAATGTTCCTGTTGGGAAAGTGTTTTGGAATAATTATTTGATTTTGAGACATGTTTTGGTGGACATAGTGTATTGTGTTAGTGTATTATTATATTTTGAAAATTAGTGTTGGAGTTTAATTTTCAATGTGTGATTTTGAGCATGAAATTAACTGTTTTGTCAATTGTGTGTTGTAGGTGTGTTGGTGCGTTAAGAGTTTAGGAAAGTTGTTAAAAGTATTGAAAAAATTGTCATAGCGATCGTAAAAAACTGTAACTGTATGCATTTTGTGTCAAAGCAACAAGAAATATGTTAATTGTATAGCCTACACAGATGGATGTTGTGCTAACTGTGTTAAGAGTTTAGGAAAGTTGTTGACAAAAAATTGACAGGACACATTGTGTCGTTGTTGACAAAAAATTGTCATAGCGATCGGAAAAAACTGTAAAAGCTGAAATTCTGAACTCTTGTCTCATATCCATCTTTTGATCTTAAACCCAAATGTCTTCAGTGAACAACAAAAATAAAAGAATTTGCTTTGCAGTTCCAATACTTTTGGAGGGGACTGTATTTATGTTTCAATTTACAATATGATCAGCTGTTCACTTTGACTTTAACCTTTAAGTTAGGTTTAGAACATGATGTTATCTGTTCTGACATACAGAGTGAAAGCATTTGTAAATGGGTCAGTAAAGATCCATTGTTTTGGTCTTGGTGGAGCTTGTGTGTAAAAGAAGTTCAAGTATTTAAAATGTGTGTTAACTGTATGCATTTTCTGTCAAAGCAACAAGAAATGTGCTAAATGTATAGCCTACACAGACGGATGTTGTGCTGTGTTAAGAGTTTAGCAAAGTTCTTAAAAGTTTTGAAAAAATTGTCATAGTAATCGTAAAAAACTGTAGTAGCTTATAAGAAACTGTTTTAGCTAATAGGAGTAACATTTACAGTATGGATTCTGTGTAAGGGTGGATTTCCTGAAATAGTGGATCAAAATAGAACATTTTATTTTTCACATTAGAGGCTTTATCATCGATGTGCATGCATTGGCAGTGCTAGGTTTAAACATTTCAGCAAATCTTGACAACTGACTTGTCACAGTCCTTAGGTACCTTTGATCTGATCTCCGGGACTGAACTTAGTGCTGTTGGTTGCTAGGCTGTAGGGGCTGTGAGCGGTTTGACTGGGGACACCATGGTGGGGTTCCATGCTGGCACAGACTTTGGTGACCTTGCCGTTGGCATAGCAGCCTGCTGGCACCCAGTAACACACCAAGACAGAGATAAAGAGAAGGCAATACAAGCCCATAGGAGACATCTCCAAGATAAATCAGCCGCTACACGTCCACAAAGTCTGTAATGAAAAATAAATTGCACATTTTTCTGAGTTCATGGCTTCAGTAGTTGTGGAACTCTAGTAAGTAGGCTGGCAAGGCTATTTTATTCACTTATATAATATACAAGCTGAAACTGTTTCTGAAAGGTATTTAACTCTCCGTAACAGATAAGACTAACTGATGTGCAACGTTGTTTCCAAAGGTCTCCATTTGTGCCTGTCCAGAATACAAAGCAACCCCAGAGTTTTCAAACCAAAATGGAGGCAGCACTGTTTCCAAATGTCTCTGTTTTAGGGGCTCAGAAACACCAGAGTAATGTGGACGTAGCAAAAGATATTTGTTTTTCAAACTGAAAAGTACTAGTGTAGATTTAGCCTAAGAAACCCCAGGCACTGGAGGGCCATGACTTAAACAAACTGTCAGAAAAAATAACAAATAAAAAATAGTCTACAGAGGAAACCTCTAAAAGAAAAACATTTACACCCAAGTGAGTGATAAGGTTGTTGTACTCACCACTTGGAAGCCTGCTGGAGTAGAAGGAAAAATCTCCAGCGTGACATATGTGAGTGCAATATCATTTTCCCAGTCATATAGACTGTGTCCCAGTGCCCTGTGTGTGTGTGTGTGTGTGTGTGTGTGTGTGTGTGTGTGTGTGTGTGTATGCGTGAGTTTGTGTGTGTGTGTGTGTGTGTGTGTGTGTGCGTGTGTGTGTGTGTGTGTGTGTGTGTGTGTGTGTGTGTGTGTGTGTATTTTATTTCAGCAGTTTTACAACCTTATGGATGAACTATTGGAACTTCCTGATATGACTTTTCACTACGGGGCATGTTCCATTACCTTATCACATGTACATTCCATATACAGCTATACAATTCTAACTAGTAGGGCACTCAAAATGGACAGACCACAAGGCCAATAGTCCTCTATGACAATGGTTCTCAAACTTCTGGCCCTATTGAAATATCTTTTTAGCCTGACCAGAATAGTTTTTCCCAACAAAGCTATGCAATCAAAATCCTAACCCTAACCCTTACCCATTACACACACCATAAATGTGTACAAGTTTGTGAGACAGAGAAAGAGGCACATTAAAGCCATCAGTATCTAAATTAAGGTGGCTATATGTAACATTCAGTTTGTGTTGATTCTAGCGGCCACTTTGGACAATTGCGATGAATGTTTAGCTCAGACAGAAAATTATGCATTTACAATAAAAGAATAAGTTACAGACGCATAGCTACATTTCAAGTGTTGCATACAGTAACTTAGTAACTTAGGATGTCTCGTGAGATGAATAGGGTAATGGTATCACTGTCACTGTGTCACGAGCCAAAGCAATAAAGTGCCCATATTATGAAAAAAACACTTTTTCTGGGATTTGGGGTGTTATTTTGTGTCTCTGGTGCTTCCACACGCAACTTCAGTCTGTACAAGGCAGGATTAGCCAGGAGACTTCTTCTAAACGAGGGCGCACTTCCAACTTTGCGTGGAATACCTGCAGAACAGGGACATGGAAGTAGTTCTATAGTGTTGTAGCAGTGTTTTGCCATTGAGAACGAGGTGGCTAACCGCTAGCAGCGCTAGCTTCTAGCTAGTAGTCCTTACCTAGCTACTGCACATGTGCGACTCCCAACAAAGATGGAACAGAAGTGCGATGTTTCACTCTGTAGCTAAAACAGAGAGCTCAACACACAGAGTGAAAAGAGAAGCTGCAGCAATGTGCAGTACAACTGAAATATGGTGTTTTTTGAAAATTAAACCATGTAAACCTATTCTGGTACAACCTCTAAATAAAATGTGAACCTGAAAATGAGCATAATATGAGCACTTTAAGAGATTGTTGTAGCAACCAACGTAATAACTTTGATTTATATAGCGCATTTCATGAAACCCACAACGCTTTACACTGGTACAGGGGGACAAGGGAGAAGAAAATAATAGGCCAACACAAACACGGACTAAAAGGAATAACACATCTGTGCTAAATGGAAGGGGGGGCATAATTTAATGTCGGCTACTGATGAACAACCACATTGTGCAATCTAAAGTTATTTTATAAAGGAAATAGACATATTACATACCTGAGGGCCAATTCGGGGTCAGTTCTAAAGTGCACATATTCTGAAAAAAAACACTTTTTCTGGGGTCTTATTTGGGGTGTAATTGTGTGTCTCTTGTGCTTCATACAAACTTTGAAAAAAACCATCCATGCTGTTTAGAGCGAGATACGGTTTCTGAATGTGTCCTGCCTTCAGTCTCCGGGTGAGCTGTTCAAACTCTTTTTACGTCACTAGCCGCAACGAGGGGGCTAGGGGGGCTAACCGTTAGCATGCTAGCTCGTTCTCAATGGCAAAACACTGCTACAACACACAAATTCACCTAATCGACAAAATAAATTGTATAGAACTACTTCCATGTCCCTGTTCTACAGGTATTCCACGCAAAGTTGGAAGTGTGCCCTCATTTAGAAAAAGTCTTCCATCTAATCCTGCCTTGTACAGGCCGAAGTTGGAGAAACAAATAGCTAGCTCATGTAGTCCTTATCTAGCTACTGAGCATGTGCAACTGCCAACAAAGATGTTACAGCAATGACAGGTCTCACTCTGTAGCTAAAACAGAGACCTGAACACAGGGTGAAAAGAGGAGCTGCAGCAATGTGCAGTACAACAAAAATATGGTGTTTTTTGAAAATTAAACCATGTAAACCTATTCTGGTACAACCTCAAATTACAATTATGAACCTGAAAATGAGCATAATATGGCCACTTTAAATCATTAACAATCCCGTTATTGTCACCATCTGTTGAAAGCCTGACTGAGTGTGACTCGGATTTCCCCGTCGTCTTTCACTTTCCCTTTAAGCTTTTAGTTGTTGTGCTGATTCAGCAGCATTCACAGTATTGTTATTCAATTCTTTATTTTTAGTATTCCGTACATTTTTTGGTCGTCTCTAACTTCTGCATACATTCAGCTACAAAAAACATTCAAATCTCAAAATGTTCAGCTCTTTAAGCACATGATGGGACTTCTTCAACATTTGTTCTGCTATTAATACTTTTTAAAACATTAAGCTTTTTTTCAAGTAAAGTCAATGAGAGCAGGCTTCAAATTCTTTAAATCCTCTTTAACTTCAAAATCTATGTCCTTCATACTTTCACCTACAGATGTCATCCAAATTTAAAACATTCAGGACAAATTCAGCTATTCAGGGTCTATTAAGCATTTCAGTTTAGTGTTCTTTCAGGCATTTTCATTGATTATAATGGGTGTGTATTCTGTGACTTACAGTGGGTGATGTCATCGCTAGAGCACGGAGCCTTATTCATTCATTCTGGTCGGTGTTTACATCCCGCCGCAGGTCGCACAGCACATGCTCGCCGACCAGATACTGTGTGTGGAGCGGACCAACCCGGACTCCCTAGTTATTGTCCTTTAACAAATGAAACCTCACTCATATACTACCTAAAAATAGACAGCATATTAGATGCCCGACCAGAGAGGAGAACATTCTGGATCACTGTTACACCACAGTCAGGGATGCTTATCACGCTGTCCCCCGTGCTGCACTGGGTTTCTCTGACCACGTCATGGTCCACCTGATCTCCGCCTACAGGCAGAAACTAAAGCTCTGCAAACCTGTAGTGAGGCCATCAAGGAAGTGGACCAGTGTAGCTGTGGAGCATCTCCAGACGTGTTTGGACTGTACTGACTGGGATGTGTTCAGGACTGCAACCAACAGTCTGGATGAGTACACAGAGGCTGTGATGACATACATCAGCTTATGTGAGGACTGCTGTGTTCCATCATGCACCAGGGTGAGTTACAACAATGACAAACCCTGGTTCACAAACTCAGAAGGTTAAGGTTGGATAAGGCAGAGGTGTTCAGGAGTGGAGACAAAGACTTAAAGAAGCAAAGTACAAGTTTAGCAAGGCGGTGAAAGAGGCTAAACAACAGTACTCTGAGAAACTCCAAAACCAGTTCTCAGCGAAACAGATCACCAGCTTCAAGCCCAAAGTCTCCCACTCCACCAACGACCGACGCCTAGCCAAGGACCTTAATGAGTTCTACTGTTGCTTTGATGGACAATGGGTCAGTCCTGTAACCATCCCCCTCAACACCTCCCAACAAAGGGTCTTCCCTGATACCATCCCCCGCGACACCTCCCAACAGCTCCAGCTTCAGTGAATCACCTCCACCTCCCCCACGTTAAAGGTCCCCCCCTCCATCTCCCCACCCACCTCAGTGATGACTCTCTCCATCAATGAGGAAGACGTCAACAGACTGTTCAGGAGACAGAACCCCAGGAAAGCTGCTGGACCGGATGCTGTCTCCCCATCCAGCTTGAAGCACTGCGCTGACCAGCTGTCTCCAGTGTTCACAGACATTTTCAACACCTCACTGGAGACATGCCACATGCCAGCCTGGTTCAAGACCTCAACCATAATCCCTGTCCCCAAGCAGCCAAGGACCACAGGACTTAATGACTTCAGACCCGTCACCCTGACCTCTGTGGTTATGAAGTCCTTTGAGCGCCTTGTGCTTTCTCACCTCAAAGCCATCACTGACCCCCTCCTGGACCCCCTGCAGTTTGCCTACAGAGCCAATAGGTCTGTAGGCGATGCAGTCAACCTGGCCCTACACTACATCCTCCAGCACCTGGACTCCGCAGGAACCTACGCCAGGATCCTGTTTGTGGACTTCAGCTCTGCCTTTAACACCATCATCCCGGCTCTGCTTCAGGAGAAGCTCTCCCAGCTTGGTGTGCCTGACTTCACCTGCAGGTAGATCACTGACTTCCTGTCTGACAGGAAGCAGCATGTGAAGCTGGGGAAAGACTTCTCCGACTCACCATCAGCACCGGATCCCCTCAGGGCTGTGTTCTTTCTCCTCTGCTCTTCTCCCTGTACACCAACAGCTGCACTTCCAGTCACCAGTCTGTCAAGCTTCTGAAGTTTGCGGACGACACCTCCCTCATCGGACTCATCTCTGATGGTGACGGGTCCGCCTACAGGTGGGAGGCTGACCACCTGGTGACCTGGTGCAAGAAAAACAATCTAGAGCTCAATGCTCTAAAGACAGTGGAGATGGTTGTGGACTTCAGGAAGAATTCAGCCCCACCTGCCCCCATCACCCTCTGTGACTCCACAATTAACATTGTGGAGTCTTTCCGCTTCCTGGGAACTACCATCTCCCAGGACCTCAGGTGGGAGCTGAACATCAGCTCCCTCGTCAAGAAAGCACAACAGAGAATGTACTTCCTGCAGCAGCTGAAGAAATTCAACCTGCCAAAGACAATGATGGTGCACTTCTACACAGCCATCATTGAGTCCATCCTCACATCCTCCATCACCATCTGGTATGCTGCTGCCACAGCCAAGGACAAGGGCAGACTGCAGCGTGTCATTCGGTCAGCTGAGAAGGTGATTGGCTGCAATCTGCTGCCGCTCCAGGACCTATACGCCACCAGGACTCTGAAGCGTGCTGGAAAGATTGTGGGTGACCCCTCCTACCCCAGCAACAAACGCTTTGAGACACTCCCCTCTGGCAGGAGGCTGAGGTCCATCAGGACCAAAACCTCACGTCACAAGGACAGTTTTTTCCCATCTGCCACTAGCCTTACCAACAAGGCCCGGAAACCACCCTGACTCTCTCCACACCCCCCCTCTGGCTCTACATGCCACTGTACTTAATCTGCTCTTTTTATCTTAATTGTTACTCTCTTATTTTAATACATTCTGTGTGTGTGTGTGTGTGTGTGTGTGTGTGTGTGTGTATATACTTCTATTTTTTGTTCTGTTTAACCTGTTTGTTTAACTTATTTTAGAGAATGTGTGACATGCACCTACAACACCAAAACAAATTCCTTGTATGTGTAAAAAACGTACTTGGCAATAAAACCTTTTCTGATTCTGATTCTGATTCTGAAAAAAATCATCTTAGTCTCTTCTCTATAAATTGCTCTCACGCCCACAATTCTTACTTGTCATACATGATTTATATGAGAAAACATAGGTATGCTTGTCAAGTTTCAGAAAATATGTTCATTTAAGCGATATGAGTTGGAGTTTTTGAATTATCTGTTCAGAGCGACAAGACGGTTGGTGGATCTTTCATTGATGATAATGTTATTTATCCTCATTTTCTCTTGAGCCAAAACGCAAACGTAGAGTATTTTGAAACTGCGATTTCTGAGCAATTTTTTATTTGTATCTACACAAATGATACCAATACGTTCGCAAAGGGCTTGTGGTGCTCAGGATGAGGCCATTTCACTGGTGCCATCTATCGTTTAGGCTGTCTGAGCTTCTTTTCACAGGTCGCTCTCTGTGTCTCTTAATGGGAGCAGTCTAACAGCTGGTGATACGGTCATTAGCTGATTACAGAGATAGGAAAACAAAATGGCATTAACTTCTACCGGAAAAGGTAGGGCCTATCTAATAGAAGACGGACCCTCCTGATTGGACAGACGGACTGTCTCTCTGTTAAAAGTAGGCGCTTTTCCGTGTTTTTCACCTTTCCTTCCTGTTAAAAGACAGACAGTCTGTCTGTCCAATCAGAAGGCTCCGTCCTCTGCTAGATAGGCCCTACCTTTTCGTAGAAGTTAATGCCATTTTGTTTTCCTATTTGCTGTCGTGTTTTCATATTTGCTGTCGTGTTTTCCTATTTGCTGTCGTGTTTTCCTATTTGCTGTCGTGTTTTCATATTTGCCGTTGTGTTTTATGATTCGTTGAAGTGTTTTCCTATTTGCTGTCGTGTTTTCATATTTGCTGTCGTGTTTTCATATTTCTTGTCGTGTTTTACTATTTGCTGTTGTGTTTTCATATTTGCCGTTGTGATTTGCACTTCAGGGCCACCGTAGTATACAGTATATATATATATATAATTAATATAAATTAATCTTGATGTTAATGTCTGTAACACACACACATACACACACACACACAAATAAAAATTTTATAATAAAAAAAATAAGTTATTATAGTCCAACTCTTCAGGCTTTAGCCCTCATCTGATGTTTTATCCGTATTCCAACAAAGACACTTTAAGGAAACCTTGACTTCTTTTGAGTACACTCAAGCTCATTTAAGTCCTCGCTGTAAAACGCCCATTTGAACTTATTAAATTCCTTAATATATATATATATATATATATATATATATATATATATATATATATATATATATATATATATTATTGAACTTGTCAATGAAATTCATACTAATTAAAACCATTCCCACTTTTCCGACTATTCTCACAACTTCAGCTTCTTCTTACGGATTTATGCTATTCATCCAGTTTAGCTTTAGCAATTTAGCTATTCAGCATTCACAAGCATTTTCTGCAGGAAATGCATTTTCTAGTTCTTTGTTTAATTCCCTTCTTTCATGTGATGGTCCTGCCCCAGTATCAGCCATAACTACAACAGATAACTTCTAAAATAACATTAAAATACAATTAGCCATATATAAAGAAATAACCTGCTACCCTTGTAAACATTTAAAAGTTACATCTAGCCACTTTAAACAACAACATTGTAATTGAAAAACACTTAAGTGCTATTTCAAATGTTTAGAATCACCAAATTCATTCATTATTACAGTATAATTATTTTAGGAATTATGCATGACATATTTTTTTTTAAATTAACATTTAAAGAAAATCATCTCACATACCCCCTGCAGTACTTCAAAGTACCCCTAGGGGCTATGTGTACCCCCATAGAGCTCAATAGTCCCGCCCTTCCTCCAAGAGACCTTGGGTTCCAGATGTAAGTTTCCAATTCATTTCTCCCATTGATGTCTGGAAAAATCCGTACATAAAGAGTTTTAGACCATGCCTTAGGCTAACCAGCTACGATGTGACTCATAAGCATACAACATATCATTTCAGTTCAGGATTGTGGGTAATGGAGTACTTATCCAAGACATCGCAAATAAAAGACATTTATCTCAAAACGAGGTTGGTGCCCCATGAACTTTTGGCATCTATATGAGCATATACAATCGCTGAGTCATGTCGTAGCTGGTTTTAAGTCTACCATCGACGGGTAAAATTGTATGGCTTATACTCCAATTTGTCAATGGAGAAATTGCATTGTATTTTTACTTCCAGAACCCGCTGTGGGCGGGACTGTTGAGCTCTATTTGAGAAACACTGTTCTATGATATGCAAATCAAATATTTTCATATTCTATGTACAGTATTATATACAGTGAGGAGAACAAGTATTTGATACACTGCCGATTTTGCAGGTTTTCCCACTTACAAAGCATGTAGAAGTTTGTCATTTTTATCATAGGTACTCTTCAACTGTGAGTGATGGAATCTAAAACAAAAATCCAGAAAATCACATTGTATGATTTTTAAGTAATTCATTTGCATTTTATTGCATGACATAAGTATTTGATACATCAGAAAAGCAGAACTTAATGTTTGCTACAGAAACCTTTGTTTGCAATTACAGAGATCATACGTTTCCTGTAGTTCTTGACCAGGTTTGCACACACTGCAGCAGGGATTTTGGCCCACTCCTCCATACAGACCTTCTCCAGATCCTTCGGGTTTCGGGGCCGTCGCTGGGCAATACGGACTTTCAGCTCCCTCCAAAGATTTTCTATTGGGTTCAGGTCTGGAGACTGGCTAGGCCACTCCAGGACCTTGAGATGCTTCTTACGGAGCCACTCCCTAGTTGCCCTGGCTGTGTGTTTCGGGTTGTTGTCATGCTGGAAGACCCAGCCACGACCCATCTTCAATGCTCTTACTGAGGGAAGGAGGTTGTTGGCCAAGATCTTGCGATACATGGCCCCATCCATCCTCCCCTCAATCTTGTCCCCTTTGCAGAAAAGCATCCCCAAAGAATGATGTTTCCACCTCCATGCTTCACGGTTGGGATGGTGTTCTTGGGGTTGTACTCATCCTTCTTCTTCCTCCAAACACAGCGAGTGGAGTTTAGACCAAAACGCTCTATTTTTGTCTCATCAGACCACATGACCTTCTCCCATTCCTCCTCTGGATCATCCAGATGGTCATTGGCAAACTTCAGACGGGCCTGGACATGCGCTGGCTTGAGCAGGGGGACGTTGTGTCCGCTGCATGACGGCATAGTGTGTTACTAATGGTTTTCTTTGAGACTGTGGTCACAGCTCTCTTCAGGTCATTGACCAGGTCCTGCCGTGTAGTTATGGGCTGATCCCTCACATTCCTCATGATCATTGATGCCCCACGAGGTGAGATCTTGCATGGAGCCCCAGACCGAGGGAGATTGACCGTCATCTTGAACTTCTTCCATTTTCTAATAATTGCGCCAACAGTTGTTGCCTTCTCACCAAGCTGCTTGCCTATTGTCCTGTAGCCCATCCCAGCCTTGTGCAGGTCTACAATTGTATCCCTGATGTTCTTACATAGCTCTCTGGTCTTGGCCATTGTGGAGAGGTTAGAGTCTGTTTGATTTAGTGTGTGGACAGGTGTCTTTTATACAGGTAACGAGTTCAAACAGGTGCAGTTAATACAGGTAATGAGTGGAGAACAGGAGGGCTTCTTAAAGAAAAACTTACAGGTCTGTGAGAGCCGGAATTCTTACTGGTTGGTAGGTGATCAAATACTTATGTCATGCAATAAAATGCAAATTAATTATTTAAAAATCATACAGTGTGATTTTCTGGATTTTAGATTCCGTCTCTCACAGTTGAAGTGTACCTATGATAAAAATTACAGACCTCTACATGCTGTGTAAGTAGGAAAACCTGCACAATCTATATATATATATATATATATATATATATATATATATATATATATATATATATATTAAATAGTATAGTATAAAGCACAGTGAGACAAAATGTATGTTGTTTTTTCAAAGTGTGCGGCAAACATAGGTGGGGACCTGTGACGACTGCCCCACTGTCATTTCCAACCAATCACATAATTAGTCCTGCCCCAGCTGGGTCACGATGCTGAGTAGATGGAAGAGGGTTACCCTATTCAAACACAGAATCACAGTCGACCAATCAGGCTCCTCTCCTCTCCTCTCCTTGGACCAGCCAAGGCAAAGCAGCAGCAGATAATGCTGCTATAGGTTTAGACTGGAGAGGGACTTGTTATGCCATACTGAGCTCCTCGCTCCTTCTCTATCTCTCCATCTGTGTGCTTACTGACTCCGCTCTGGGGATCGTCTTCCTCTGAGCCCGTTTGTTTTATCACCTTGCACATTTCCTTGGATTGTGGTGACACCTGGATCATGTTTGCAGCTGCTGCTGTAGTCCTGCTCGATGCCCTGCTACGCCCTGCACTGCTACTACTATTATTACTAGTTATAGTTCTATTATCTTTATTTTTACTATAATTGCCACTGTTCATCATGTCAACTGCTATAATTATTATGAATCATATTTCAGTATATCTGTATGTCTGTATCTGTGTCTCTGTGTCCCAACCAGTAGCAGCAGATGGCCATCAACCAAGAGTCAGGTTTTTTCTCACCACTCCACCAAATGCTCGCTCTTGAGGGGAATTGTTGGGTCTATATTGTGGTCTAGACCTACTCTACCTGTAAACTGACCCAAGATAACTTCTGTTATGATTTGACACTATAAATAGAAATGAAAAATTGATTTTAAATTGAAAAAGGCTGTCAAAAAAAGTCTTCATAATTTAAGTGTTTATTTATTTTTATTTTTAAATTATTGTTTTTGTTTGTAATATTAATATATTCACTTCCCAGAAAAAGGGATACTTTATTTAGCAGCAAATTATTTCATTCTATTGATTGTTGCTCTGTACAGTTTCAAATAGTTTTTATAGAAGTTTTTCCACAAGTTTACTTTATATCAACTGTTACTGCACGGCAATCTTTTTTCTCAAAATATAATTCACTGTCTATGGTACACTGAAAAAAAAGATTTTTGGTGTAGTAATATTTATTAGGTTAACTGTCACAATTTTTATTTTCTAAATGTAAGTATCAGTGAGAACTGGAATTATTCAAGTAAAACTAAATATGTAATTCATGTAATAAATAAACTGTGTGGGAAGAGTAAGTTTTATTATATATTTTCATATAATAGTCAAAGGTTTCATAGTCATTGCACATGAACTTAGAAATACCAAGTAAGTTTAAAGTGTTGGGTGTTTTGAATCCGAGCATGCGCCTTGTGACGCGCCTACAGGACGCATGCGCTTCGTTGTCCGCCAAAACACAAGAAGACGACGACGGCGGTCACGTTTA
Source organism: Sander vitreus (assembly GCF_031162955.1). Classification (NCBI taxonomy): domain Eukaryota; kingdom Metazoa; phylum Chordata; class Actinopteri; order Perciformes; family Percidae; genus Sander; species Sander vitreus. Next base: position 55,469 of record NC_135866.1, read on the forward strand.
ATGGAGGCAGGAGCAGCTAAATCATTTTGAAGGTGAGTCATTCAGGGTTTTTCCTGCATATGTAACAGAGTTATAATATAATATGATCCCAGTTGCCATTATCACCCTTCACGTATCACTGTAGCTTAATTTTACTATGGTCACTAAACGTGCGTACCTGTGGACTTGGGTCGTGCACCCCGAGGGTACAGCAGTGAGACCTTGCTGTCCCCTTGGTAAGTGCACAAGTTACGAGCTCCACCATCGTTTTTATTAATTATCTTAATTTTATACAAAACAAGTGGTTTATTTTGTTTATGAAACGTGTAGCTCCCGAACGGTCGAGCACATTCTTTTAATGTAACGTTGACAGTGGTAATGTGGCCAGTGCGACATGTGTCGCTAGCTAACCAGCTGACCTCTTTTTATTTTGCACTTGCAGTGAGACGTGTGTGTGTAAACCGGGACACATGCTGTATGATTAATCCTTCGCTAGATGCTGTGAATAAATGGTGGGTTTGCCAAAATGATGAGTTTCCTTCGCAGAATTAACACAAGGCAACGACAGAGTACACAACCACTACACAAAGGAGCGGGGAAAGGAAGAGAAAAAAACGTTTCAAATATCCGCAGCATCTCTAAGTCGGCTTGGAGAGGCCACGAGCAGCCTCTGCCAGACCTCACCAAAACCCTGATGCTAATTATTATAAATAAGCTAAAGAGGAAGCTATCCTTTGTTATTTTGCAGTGTACTCTTAGTTTGCCACAAATCTAAAATCTTACTGAGACAGAGAGTCTATGCATCTGCAGAGCAAACAGAGGACAGGAGAGATGTTCATTCCCAAAAAATTTCACTCAGTTTATCATGTTAAATATGATTAATATAGTGGCATTTCAGATTGGTTTCTTACTGTGGCTGTATATTTTTATTCCATATATGAAAAAACTTTATGTGTCATATTTCAACTAAAAGAACCACCACTTGTTGAAATGATGCATTTACCATCTTTTTGAGTTGTTATAGAGCTACTGATTAGCCTTAAGTATCTGAAATTCAGATTAATTTGTGGGAATTTGAAAAAATTAAAATGATTTATCCAAACACATTTGCTGTGATAATTTCCTTCCACATGCTTCCTAAGGACCATCACCTTATTTGGATCCCTTTATTTCTAATTCCCTCGTCTATATTTTGCTCATAATTTGATATGAAGCCTCATTGTTCTCTATTCTGATTCCGTTTAAATTTTGATTCTGCATAATTCTTGATACATATGACACAGCTCTCTCTCAACAACGTGAATCTAGACCAACAATGCTCTCCCGTTTTTTTGAGGAGAGGAACAGAATCACAGCGGCAAAAATGCAGGATTTTCTTAATTTAAGATTTAACATATATGGAAATGGTTCCGATTCTGTATGAAAGATAGATATTTTCAAATATTTTGACAGCATATTATCAAAAATATATTGGTTTGACAGTGGTACCGTTAATTTTGGTTGCATGATTCTGTAGTTTTTAATGTAGTATTTCTTGTAGTATTCTGTAGTTTTAATGTATTATTTTGTCCTTAAGCCCAAAGCAACAACTTTGTACATGTGACACGGTGCCCTCTCAAGCAGCGACTACAGCAAGCTGTGTCACAAGCAAAGCCATCTGGCTATTCAGGTAAAAAAAAAATTGTATAGTGCTTTGCACTTCATAAGTTGTAAGCTGTTTACGATCATCACAGAATATACATACTATTCCAAATGAAAATGAAGCAGAATATATTTTGAATTGTGAAGTTATGTGTTGCATAAAATGTAATGTATACAAAAGTTGAAAGGACAATCTGATTTGAATATAGCCCATGAAATGCTGCTTCTCCATTACCCCTGGCATTAAAGTAACTTTGTGTATGATGCATTAATAGATTTCTTTGTATTTTACAGCCTCCTCCGGAAAAGTTCTTCTACTACAGTATTTGATTTGAACGGCTAATGTAAGGTAAATCTAAAACCCTAGGTACCTCTCATTCTTAGTTTTAAGTTGACTTATACTACTTTATACTCGATATGAAAAATCTACTCAGATGAGGTTTGATTTATTTCTGTCTGTGTTTTCCAGATTTAAAAAAAGATGAAATGGCCTTGTAAAACATGTAGATTTGAAGCTGACACACGGCCAGAACTGTTGAAATACTACAGACTAAGACATGGAATGGTTAGCCGTGGCCAGACAGTACCTTGCCTTTATGAGGATTGCCGTTGTTCATTTAAGACGTTCAATGCCCTTAATATTCATTTATCCAAGCAGCACCCCGTGGCAGTGACATCAAAAGATATTCTATCTTTTAGTTGCGTCCTGTGCAGTTCCGCTTATTTTGATTCAGAGAGGCAATATTTTGAACATCTTGGAAGCCATTTGAGGAGATTTGAAGTCGTTGCATGTGTATTCAAAAACTGCACCTTCAGCTCAAACATATATTCAACCTTCGCCTCGCACAGACATGGGAAACATTCTCCACATGGCCTTGAAGACTTTAAAGATGAAGTATTGAAAAAATACTCAGATCCAGTTGTTGCTCAGGATGAGCCATTGTTTGAATCTGAGGAGGATCCTCAACCTTTGATTGAGGAAGACAAGGATCTATCTCGGATCATAAAGGAGAAGTTTGGCAGCCTTTTTCTTAAGTTAGAGAGCACCTTTAATGTGTCAAACAAGTGCATTGATGAAATTGTGGATGAGCTTCAATTCATATCATGCACAGCATCAGTTCCTGTTATAAGAGAGTTGATCAAGTCTACTCTGAGGACCCATAGCTGTGAGTTGGACTCAGCTATAATCTCTGATTTAGCTAAAATTTCAGCGAGGCACACCCAACCAGCTCAGTTTTTGGCAAAGCATTGGTCCTTTTTCAACATCCTACAAGAGAAGAGAATTCATAAAGGAACATGTTTCAGTTGTTGAACCAAAGGAGTATATACTCTATGAAAAAGAGGGCAAAACATTCCAGTATGTGCCAACAAACGCAATCAAGAAAAACTATTGGATACTGATAGAAATTCGGCAAGAGCCTTACAGCACCAATCTTTTCATGATGGATCCAACTTCCAGGAGAATTATTTTTTCTGAGTGTACAGACTTAGTCTTATCCTGTAAATATACTCTGAGGTGTGCAATCCTTTTGGGAACTCAAGGACACACAAATGGTCAGCTGTGTATGATCTTGGAAAGCATCCCAGCACAGTCTCAATCAGCATTAACATCCATCAATACTAGCTGCTATTGTAGCAGTGGACACCAGCAGTCTGGATACCAGAAAGTGTTAGAGCCATTGCTAACGGATTCTGAGGACTTTAGAAATGAGATGGCTTTGTCGTTCCATCTCCGAAAAGCTGGCAAACGGAACCAGTTATGTGTGTGGCAGCAGACAACCTGCGAGCTCACTTGGTCGCAGGCTCGTTGAAAGTTCTTTCTCTGCTCCGCTGTCACGTTATCTGTCTGATAAACGAGTATCAGCTAGCAGATCCGTTTGTTTCTTCAACTGAGAACTGATGGCGCAGATGCAGTATGTTCAGATTGCTTATCCAGTCTGAATAATTCCCGTGCATGGTGTGAAAACAGTGCACTGTCCGAAAAGCTGAGCACTTTCATGCTACATCTGGGTACCTCCAGATGTTTGTACGTGACCTTTCTTGAAGGCATCAAATTCCATTGAATCGTGTCGTCTTTTTGATGTCCATCATCAAGTAAAGGATTTTTCGCTCATTGAGCTAAATGATGTCATCCACTGCAGTCTCCTTTACAAGTGGAGTGATAAGACAAACTAACTACATCTTGTCCCAAAATTTTAAACTCAGAACTGTGATAATGTTTAGTGAAAAGTGATGCCTGTTATGTCAATGCTGCCTCTGATGATAGGTATGAAAGTACCTGAAGATGAGCATAGGCAGAGTAATGACTTTGAAAAGCATTGAGGCGATAGTTTGGTCACCAAAGCTCACGCTGCATGATAGCAATACTGCTATCTCAGACAGCTTTGAGATCTGAACATCGCAGTATTTCTTGAAGCTTTTTCCTCATCAGATGCTCATACCTAGGCACCATGTCTTGAGCACTATCGAGCTGATCCGAGAATTTGATCCTGCAGCTGCTCAGTGGACCCATGAGATCCACGCACAACTAGCTTCTTCAGAGAGTTGTCACATACACAGGATGTTTCAAGAATATCTGGCTCTCTCTTGCAAACAAGCACCAGAACTCATGATTGCAAACCATCTCCCAGCAACTCGAATGCAGTCAAACCACACACTTGGTTAGCAAAAACAACATGAGTAGTCTTTGGATGCTCTGAAGATGTATCAAAGCATTAGCTATAGATTCAAAGAGTACTGAGTATTGCCAGCTCTGTGAACTGTTCAGGGACAACCTATGCTGCTGGAATGGTGGTGTAGGTATGCTCTGTTGCTCAATACAGACTGAGGTGCTACAAATGATGGTAGTTCATATAACACCCAGTGTATCAGTCACCAGACTAGAAAAAAACAGGGTACAATGATGATCTTGTTGAGTTGGAGAGCACAAGCAATGAGGCACGTAATTGAGCAAAAGGATCTTCCAGATTTTTATCTTTGGTGGCAAGACACTCTGGCAGGAAGACGCCTGGTAAACCTGATGCACCACATGCCAGCTCATTAGCAGACACAAATGTCGGGATGTTTGTCGACGATCGAGTTTGGAGCTTTGTTTGTTCTGACATTACACACCCCTATCCTGCTGCTCCATCCGCAGATGCATTCACAGGCTTCAAGCTCGACAGCCCTATGCACAGGCAATATCAATGCTGCATTTAGAATCGTATTTGTAACAACCAGCATTTATTTCTGGTCAGAAATGAGGACTTTTTTTCTGGACTTAACTGAAAAACTGCAGATAATGATCATGTTCTAATGAGTAAGGCTAACATCAGCACACTGTATATAGTTGCAACTTCACATCAGAGTGAATGTCTGTAAAGATTAACAAACCATTTTTGTGTTTATGATGCAGCTTTCTCTGCCAGGATGGGCACCCCAGCAAAGCTCCGCATCATTTTTGGAGACGACGATATTCGCAAACTCATTCTACCTGCAGGCATACCAAGCAGCCTCACAGACCTTATTTGTGCTATCAGAGATTCTTTTTGATATTCCTGTGGATTTTTCTGTGCATTATCAGGACATGGATTTCAATGGTCAGTTTTTCACTCTAACCAGCATTGGAGATGTGGAGGATAAGGCAACATTAAAAGTTGTGCCAGTAAAGCCAGTTCTCCTCACCCTCAGTTCAGTGGAAGAAATAGAGGTTGACTTGCCTCCACCACAAGAATCCTCTGATACTATCTCCACCCACTCATCATCATCAGACACCATCATTCTCTCCTCCTCTGATGAAAGCAGAACTTCCCAACGCTCTCAACCATGGCCAGCCAGATTTGAAATACCAACATTTTCCTTTGATGTAGAACAACATTTGCAGGCTGGAAACCAAGCATTCCTGAAAGATGGTGCCCTGCTCAACCACCCAAGTTTGACAAGCAGCATACTGGAGAAGCTTGCAGAGGTGGTTTTTGGTTACACGGCATACCCCACAGGGATTCAAATTTTGACAGTGGTCGAAGCCTTAATCGAAAAGTTCCCATGTCTCAGGGAAAAAAGGGTCTTTTAATGGCATTTATGGGTGGCAGCAGAGGATGAAATGGAAAATGGGGAATTACCGTGCAAAATTGAGAGGCCGTCAACTTGCCTGTCCAGAGCTGGAAGTGAACTCGCTGAAAAGACAGAGGTCAAATGAGAATGGCTCAAGCAAAGGCATCAAAAAGCCCAAGAAAGCAGAGGTAAAATACCTGCCTCCACTGCCAATTGGGGACACGGAAGCCATTTTAGAGAAGGAGAGGGTAGACATGCTGCAAGAAATTAAGAAGAAAAACAATGAGCGAATAATATCTGAGAAAATGAAAAGATCTTTCTCCTTCCGAATACAGGAAGTTGTAAAGCAGTGCCCCGCCATGCAAGATTTCCAGGAGAGATGGCCTGCTCTTTTCTCTGAAGCTCAGGTAAAACAAATGTCTGTGTGTTGCATTAAATAGCATAATCGTACCTCCTTTTTTCAGATCAAGGAGGAATTCAAAAGAATCACAATGGTTCCCTTGGAAATAACTTTTCTCACTAAGCTGGACTTCTACACTCCAAAAATCCAGGAGATATTCAGCAAAAAAGGCGGAGTAGCTGGGACCAAAATACAACCACTTCTGGATTCACTTAACCAGGTAAAGCAGGGGTTCCCAAACTTTTTCGGCTCAAGACCGCAAGAGCGGCCGCAGTGCGCTGTGATGTGCATTCAAGTGTCTGGAAAAAAAACAAAAAAAACACAGAATACACGTGGATCCACAAACGGAACATGGACGAGAGGTTGATTTTGGCCGTAAGCGATCTCCCAGAGCTGTATAGGCTACGACACAAGTTCGAGGTCGTACAGAGACATCGGACACAAAACTATGCTGTGGAAGCATATTTCACCATAACAGGCATGCCAGCTGTGTAGATTATTGTAGCCTCTTAATTTAAATCATTCAGATTTGTTTTAGCTATGTGAAATCAACATATATGTCTCCAATGAAATACAATCCTATGTTACATTTTTTTCTAAGTTACTTTGGTGCATTTGTCAAATCATAATTGCATTTGCACAACAGTGAGTGCATTTCTTAAAACAATTGGTGTAAACTGCACCGCATAGTGACTGACCTGAAAAATCCGGTATCTTGCTGGAAATCTTTTGTTTGTGTCCAAAGCAAGTACCAATGAATGTGTCCAAAACAAGTATTTAGGAATCAAACTGACAAGTCCTTACGCCATTGTTTATACCAAGATAGTGAAACTGCTTTGTGTTGCTGTCCATATTTAACAGTTCACTCTGGAAGTATAGTCTAATCAACAATGCACATGAAAGGGAGCACTATTCCCTATGTGACAAAGTTACACATTATTGTCATCTCTGATCTGAGAAATGCACCAAAGCAACTGAGAAGAACTATAGCTACTGTTGTGAGCTGCGAAAACCAAATACCTAGTTGATTATACAGCTCCATACAGGTATTTGTAGGATATATTTGTATTTTTTATAAAAGAAAAATTATAATTTATACTCTTTATTGATCCCCAATGGGGAAATTACAATTTACACTTGGTTGTTATTACACAATAATAATATTGTTTTTGTATGTTTATATGATGTAAAATATGTTTGGACTGATTGACACAAGTCATGTTCATTTTCATTGAAGTTCACATATAGGTATATAGGTAGGTATATGGCCTTTACACAGAATAACTACCCATTTCCAAATGTGTAAGCTCCAGATTTGGAGGAATTAATTGCACATATGCATTAAACAAAGTGTTTTCCAGAGAATGAATGATGCATGTATGAATGTAGGCTCATATCTTAGCTTTATTATACCCAACTGCAATGACTGCAGACCTCTTACTTAAGTATATAAACATGGAATGACACATAGTGTTGAAATGCAACATTTTATTTAGAAATGAAAATAATCCACACGTCTTCATCTATTTAGAGGAGGAGTGTAAGAAAAGGTGGAAGAACCTAAGGGACAGGTACATAAAGGAGAGGAGACAAAAAAGTGGTGCAGGGGCCGACTCGGAAGTACTTTTCCATACTGTCTTGTCTGGAGCCACACGTCAGGGAGAGACAAATAGCCAGACGCTCCATTGTAGAAATGGGCTTTCGGAATGTTGTTGCATCCGGGAAATCGTAGGCCCGACTCTCGTCAGCAGACTGTCAAATTGCTCCCTGTTGAGCTGAAAGTACCCCTGGAACCGGTCACAGTGAAAGCGGAGCTCCTTCACCAGCTAGAATTCCCCCAACTGCTCTCTGGACCTGAGGGTCTCGTGCACCCACACCCTTCTTCTCGCTGCCTTCCTCCGTCTTCTCCTCACAACCAGGGCAAGTGCCAAGGCTTTCATTTGTTTCAAAGACAGAAACATCGTCTCCACCAAATCACCACTGAATATCCACAATGTCGCATGTCTGATGTAAACACCGGACGCAGACGTGACGTGCATTCAAATATTGGCGCATGTATGGCGTAAATTTGCGCTGAGCCCGACGGCAAGCACAACAAATATAGTTGGGAATAGGACAACCTAGCGGCGAGCAGAGCGCATGCCGCGTACAATGTGAAACGGCCTTCAGGGAGAGAAATGGAGCGAGGTAGAGAGAGATGCACCTGAGCTGAACAGAGTCATGCTCTATTTTAATTTGGAAAATAAATTCACAAAATTGACATTTCACAGTTTGGATCCCGACCCATAGTTTGGGAAAGGGTGAGTTAAAGTTTCAAATGCATACAGTTACTTTGAAGTGGATTAACCTACAGCAGTTAAGAGTAATGCCCTCAGAGGACCAACCAGTGCAGATCCAGGATATCATAGTTTTGTATGAATTTTGATGTTGCTTCTATTGACAACATGTAGTACTTCCTATACAAGTATCTTCTGTCTGTTAAAACAGCGACACATGAAGCGAGACGGGAGGCCATTATTCGTGCACTGATGGAATTCCTGGGGGAGTCTTCAGGGGAACTCATCAAAGACTACAAGGTAAATTCAAACATTTTCAGATCATAAAGTTCACTTGAGTACATTATATTGAATTCTTATTCACTTCCCCTTTAAATACAACTTGCTTGAACCATCAAATAATTGTCAGAAAATTCAAATTTTTTAAAATGGAGCCTTTATTGGTCCGTTTGAACAAATATTCTCCAAATTTGATTTGCAAAAATTGTTCATATTTCTGTTTTTTAACAAACAAAAATGTAATATATATGGAAGCCCATTTCCACCAATGGAAAAAAAAAATTATGAAAAGAAATCCTCATAAAGTCATATAAAAAGTTAAATTATTTTGGCTCACTTTGTGGTTCACAACTTTTTATTTTGCATGCTGGTTGGCCTGAAAACAGTTTCTGTCCTTGTTCAGGGAAAAACAAACAAATGTTGAGCATTCTTGTGGGATGTATCAATGATATGATAAAAAAAAATCATCACAGAACCTTCACATCACAGATTTTTTTTTTTTTTAAGTCATTGTTTCAACAAACAAAAACATTAAGAACAAATTTAGGTAATTTAAACTGCAGAAAAATTATGTAAAATGTTGTGTAAATGTTACTTAAATATAGTCCATAAATAAAAGTTAGAAAAAGTATTTAAAAATGACCTTGAAAAACCGTTGGTTTTAGGTGAGATTTTTCAGTTTGAAGCAGTCAGAGTTTAAGTAAAACTTACAAAGAATGAGAGAGTAAAATTCAATAACCATATTAATAAACATCAGTAAATTACCTGAGGTTTGAAGTTTACTTGATGATCGCCCTTGTAGAATTTACTTACAATTTCTAAGTGTAAAAACTTTCCTAGGTTTTCCCAAGTAAATGACACTCAACGTTGTTTTCAGTGTATGGATTTATACTCGGTTTATAAACACTACCATGACATGGTGGATAAATACCCTCTCTGCAAACTATGTGCTATCCAAGTTTGTATCAGCTCTAAATCTGCTCAAAATTAGTTTATATTCCACTTCACAATATTCTCTTTAAATTTGACATACTAAACTATGTTTCTTAAAACACCAGGCTGGCTTATCTATGCTTAGCAACAAATAGGATGACATAGTCAAAGGTCAAACGTGTGTATCCCTGATGTCATTAAGGGATTGGCCAAGGAAGAATGGAGTTGACCTGATCACCTGTCGTATAATTTCCCCAGACCAGATACACTATGACGCAACTTTGGCATATCTGCCATATTCAAGTTGCGTTTTAGGGAATAAAAATAGAAATATATAAAATGAAAAAAAGGGAAAATTGTTAGCTTTAGTTCTACTACACATGGTTGGTATCTCCCAGGCTGAGTCGTGTAGCCTATTTTAATACTTGATATACATTTGACTATCAGGAGTATAAAATACAATGATTTAGGCTGTGTCCCCACCACTATGTTATTATTGGGAGTGTAAAGGTGTTTAAACCACCCAGTAGCCTAGATCATTTAAATGTAGCCTACAGAAAATAGAATTAAACAATTAACTGAATAACTAGGCATAATGGTAAAACCCATATGTGCAGTTTAAAACCTAATTTCACATTTAGTCTATTTGTAAAAACAGAAAAGGGGCTATTATATTATTATATTATAAAAATGAAAAACTCGTCAAACCTGGTCTTGATTCCTAAGTAGACTCATACTGTTACTGTTTGAACCCACTCTTTACTCCGATAACCTTTAACCATGTAGTCTACAACAAAAAGGGCGATTTCACTGTTTTTTCTCCACCCAGACCATATAGGACCAGGTCTAGTACAAACATTTCGCATTTAGACGTGCCAAACCTGGACTGGATTACCATTAACACTCACATTTTTAAATTACTCAAAAACAAAGACCTCAAAACCCATTTTCACATTTCGTGAAAACAGTGGAATAGCAACGTTTTTTTCAAACCGCAAGATGGCGCCAATGTCTGCTGCTGTGTTTGTCGATTTGAAGCTCCCTCCCTGTCTGAGGCTGACCTCTTTCCTACAATGACAGTTTCCTGCAGGCTGGTTGAGAGGGACCGGCCGCCCTTAGAGCAAGATGTACGGAAGGGGAGACAGATTATCAGAGTTTTGCTGATCGGCATGCTGTGGACTTGGCTGGGAGAGTGAATTTTAGTTTTCAGGGAAGAGCGGATGTCGCAGGCGTATACCGGTAAGTGGGTTGCCTGCTCAGCGTTGTCAAGTTGTTTTTCGCTGGTGTTTGCTTTTACGCAGTGCTAGTGGACAAACCCTAGCCCCGATACGTGTCACTTTGTGGAGAGAACGTCACGACAGACTCTGTTCAAAAAAGCTGGCAAATAACAGTTGATGTGTTCAACGGTAAAATTGTACGCACATTTAGTAATAATTTAAGTGGATTTTGGATTTAGTAGTCGGCGATCTTCTATTCGGCATACATACAACCAAACCAAACAACACATATCTCAGTAAAACCTCCACTTTCATAACCGCTTCACACCACGGCGCTGTGTTTTGGTGGCAGACGATTGCGGGGGCAACGGTTGAAGCAATTTTAAAAGTTGAAATTCTATAACAAAACGTGTGTGTAGGTGTATTGGGTATATGCCGAATTGAAGAGTAATTCGAACCGTTTCGCATAGTAGGTTCTAACCTTTCAAGTTCGTACTGTTGCCACTTTCCCCAGGAATCAAGGTAACACAACTTGACATTATTGCAAAGGAGTTTCTTAAAACGTCCTCACCATGTAAAAGGTTAGACACTGGCATAACAGTTGAACCTGTATGAATATGCTACATAGTGTGAAAACATGTTGGACTAAACTAAACGAATAGTATTTTCATGAGTACACAGATGAGGATCAGTTTGAATGTTTTAGATATTTAAGTTACATGTTAACAACTTTAAAGTGCCTTCTTGTTTAAGGGTAATTACTGTAACGTTAACATGGAGCCTCTAGGCCTTTTACTAAACAATTATCTGTGGGTCCCCCTTTTGATAGATAATCTCATAATATCAGATACCTTTTCAAATTATATTATAGTGTTTAAAACTATTTTTCTAGTATGTGTATTTACTGTTTTTAGTAGAGAAAGCCAGGTCGGTTTTTTGGGGACTTTTGTTAGAAGGAACATATTTTTTATACATCTTTCCACCTATGCTGTCGCTACACTTTTATTTAGTGTTATTCTGTGTTGGCACTAATCAAATAAACTAAGACACAGAATCTCAATGGTACATTTATGATGCTCAATAGTTGGCTTGTTGATTCTTTGTCATGCTTAATGTTGTTTGATTCCAGACAGCATGTCTATAGTGTTGTTTGGCATTCTTTGACCTTTGCCATGTGTGGGAAGACCCTAACATTTGCTGTACATGTCTGTAAAAATGTCTTACCAGTGGGGAAATGACTGACAGGATGGAGGGGTCGGCTGGACCAGGTGTCAGGACAAACGGACCTGTTGCTGCGCCCAGCATTCCGGTGAGCTCCACTATAGGCCCACCTCTGTCCCCAGAAGAGCTGGACGAAGAGCCACGCTCGTCTCTGACAGATGTCACCCAAATGTGGATGAAATTTGGCAAGACGTTCGCTATCATCTTCCCGATCTACGTCTTGGGATACTTTGGGTTTAGCTTTAGTTGGGTTCTAATTGGACTCGCGGTGTTGTTCTATTGGAGGAAAAACCATGGCAGTAAGGACTACAGGATAAACCGTGCCTTATCATTCCTGGAGCATGAAGAGAAAGCAGTGAGGCAAAGTGTGCCAACTTCGGAGCTACCACCATGGGTAAGTCCCCCAGCATTATAACATCCCTGGTGTTATCACCATCTTGTCATTATTGCTTTGTATTTTCAAGCCTCACCCCACTCTTGGGTGTAACCAGCCAGCATCAAGTATAGGATGTCCACATTGACCGTTGCCTACCAAACTGGCTGATTGGGATAACTTCATTCCTTGCTGCTGCTAAACTATAACTAAAGTTTGTCTCTCACTGATTTTCCTCAGTTTCTTCAGATGTACTTACACTTTTATCTCAGTGAAACCTGGGATAGCAACATCCTACTTACTAGGGCTGCATGATATGAGGAAAATACTTTCGATAAATAAACAGATGTTAAAATCTTGCTTGTTGAATTTAAAACAAATGAAAGTTCATTATTTCCAACATTCTTTTATTGAACAAATTATACATTGAATTTAATATAAAAGGCACCACTAAAAAGAATAACAGTTACATTATAAAGTGCAATTTTCTACTGATATTTTCTTTCAACTAACAGAAAGAAATCTCTGAGTGTCTTGTGATATGTCGCAGCCTTTTGCGATGGGTTTATTGCGCCAGTTGATATCGCGATGACGATAAACAACCTATATATTGTGCAGCTTTACTACTTACACCACATACCGAACACTCTTTTGAATATGTTCCTACATCCAGTCAAATCAAAGGATCCTACCAGTACGCTGTAATTTCCTTTTTTGGGTTAGTGGTTAACCTTTCCAAACCTTTGCATGTGAGGCGTCAAAACTACGTTGGAAGCTTTAGCTACATTTAATACATGTCAGCAAGACTTGTCTGTAATATCTTTTTGAAACATACAGCATTTAAAAACTATAACTAACACTCAACTTCTCATAACACAGGATACTGCAATCATTTTTTTTGTTTGTGGAAAAAGCAATTTTTGGGAAGCGTAGCTGGTAACAAATTAAACAGTTTTTGGCAGTTAAATACTTCATTATGGCCAGCCATGAAAGCCCATAACTTTCCCCAATAGTTTTACATTATTTTACTGCATTTTTTGTGGATTAATAATCTGCAACTGTCTCCGGAAGATATTTCTCAGGCGGGTTGCCAACAAGAATCATTGTGGTGACAATCGGGGCAACCAGGAATATAGGGATGCATCATATTTGACACTTGATACTGTGTTCATTTTATTTTTTGTCACAGGACTAAACAAACGTGCCTTGTTAATGAGGGTCTCACAAATAGCCTTGGGAAAGGTCACCCATTTTGCACACAAGCTTCCCTTCAGTTTCAGGTTCTAATCTGCACTAGACTCCTTTTGGTCATTTCAATCTTGTGTAACCACCCAAATGTGTTGAAGTCCTCCATGAATAATTTACACATGGCCTCTGAGCCCATGGGGCTCTCATTACTGGCACTGTTAAAGCCATCGAACCTGCTCTAATTTTCACTTTCTGTATTCATAACCTTGGGGTGGTTGCCTGTCTGTGTGCAGTCAGGTTGCTCTGTGCCACAGTAAGAAACCAGTGTGAAGAAGGACGAGACCCACCCAAGGTTACTCGCAGGTAGCATTTGGCATTGAGAACCGGTTACAACTTGGAATTGTTTCAAAAATTATGATTCTAATGGAATCTTTTTTTGTGTGGAATCGTTAAGAAAATTCGGTTTGGAATCTGATCATCGGATTAAAATTTCACTTGCGCAAGTTTTGGTTTTCGTAGAGGCCACGGTACTTCCAGGCGCTTGTTGTGTTGTGTGGCTTTATTTTGCGTTGAAAAAGCCAGGTAAAACTGTAAATCACTAGTGAATCAAAATAAAATGTTCTTTTTTTTGTCTATGGAATAAGCCCGTGACTCCACCCCTTAAATAATCGGAATCGAGAATTGATAAGAACCAGAATCGGAATGAATGGAAATCAGGGCTTGACATTAACTTTTTGAGGCACTTGTCCTTTGAACAAGCACATTTACGTTTCACTTGTCCATGCACAAAAGTCACTTGTCCGGGTAAAGATTTATCATTTTATAAAAAAAAATTGTGTTTTGCTAATGCAGAATTTGAACAAACCGTTGAAAGCATCCAAACACTATATCAGCATTAATAACAGTAGTTGTTCAGTTGAAACAGTAGAAACAAACGTGTCCCAACAATAGATTTCCCCTTCAACAAGGAAAAAAGGATCTCCAGACTCCATAATACAAAGTAATATTTGCACGCCGGTGTGCAGAAGTTAATATATTGAGATTCTAAGTCAATATTTTAAAGTTTCTCATTACTTTCAGATTCCTAGTCAATATTCTGAGTTACCACGTCAATATATTGAGATACTAAGTCAATATATTTGAGATATTAAGTCAGTATATTGAGATACTAATTTGATACTTTGAGATATTAAGTCAATATATTGAGATACTAATTTGATGCTTTGAGGTATTGAGTCAATATATTTGAGATATTAAGTCAATATATTGAGATACTAATTTGATACTTTGAGGTATTGAGTCAATATATTTGAGATATTAAGTCAATATAATGAGATACTAATTTGATACTTTGAGGTATTGAGTCAATATATTTGAGATATTGAGTCAATATATTGAGATACTAATTTGATACTTTGAGGTATTGTCAATATATTGAAGATACTAAGTCAATATATTGAGATTGTAAGTCAATATTTTAAATGTTCTCATTGCTTTGAGATTCTTAGTCAATATTCTGAGTTACTAAGTCAACACAAATTGAGATACTGAGCCAATATTTTGAGATATTAACTCAATATATTGAGATACTAAGTCAATATTTTGACCAGAGGTAGTGGTGACTTGAACTTGTACTATATCTAAAATAATTTTGTAGACATAACAATGGATTTTGCCACTAAATGTTGGTGTTAACTTTTTTTATTTTTATTTTTTATTTTATTTTTTTAAATACAATTTCACTTTGTACCCGGCAGAGGCTGATTTACCAAGGGATCATTTGAAAGGTGTAGCTACTTTACAGTTGATTATTAGCTGATATTGAATCCGGCAAGTCACGGAGCTGAGGTTTTACAATAACTGACGGACAAACGAGCAGCGGAGTAGTAACGCTACGAGGCAGAGAGCCAGGTGCCAAATGAACTTCATGCTTCATCCACACAAAGCACACTGCTATCGCCACGATTGTCATCTGTATTCGGCTCGTTTTCTGTGAACGATGTGGCGAGGAGGTAATGTTAAGGTGGAGTTAGCAAGCTAATCTTAGCCAACTAACACCGGCTGGCTCGCCGTGCTTTCAAGCTGCATCGTTTACAGAGAATGAGCTGAACAGCGGGCTGGGTCTAACGTTAGCGCTTCGCTGACCGGCTACTGCTGGGTCCGCTGCCCTGGATTGTGGGGAAATTATGTATTTGTTTCAAATCGGTAACATAGACATAATGAGTGGCACATAACGTTAAGTAACATGGCATTTTAGTTTGTTTGAGTTTTAACTTGTCCAGTGGGGCGAGTAAATTTCTCTTCCACTTGCCCTACAAAACAATCCACTTGTCCCGGACAAGCCTTAATGTCAAGCCCTGCCTAATCTTTTCTTTTACAGGGGAGGCCAAATAATAATACATTTAGGACATAGTCTTTTTTAATTGTTTGTTTGTCTGTTAGACCTGTCCTTGCATGGTAGAAACTTTATAGTGTACCGCAGGGAGTGTCTCAGAAGCGGAGCATCTTGCCTGCCTGACTCGCAGATTTTATTGTTGTCTCTACAAGTACTTGAAAGAACAATCCTGTGTTTAAAAGCACCTTCCTCTCCAAGTACTCTGCAATTTAACTCCATCCCTTCTGTTTTCTGGCGTTGTCTTTATAAAAAAGATCTGTGATGTGGTATTATGTTTTTCCCCCTCCAAGATGAATCTCCCATCTTCCATGGTGTGGTAGAGGAGACGTAGACAGTGTTTCCCTCTGGTGGAGAGATTAGTTGTGGTGGTGGGTGGCGCCGGATGGCTGGGTTCTGTAATAAACTAGTCAAATGAAGGTTTATGAACAATTTTTTGAAAACAATGACTACTTTACCACATAAATAGCATAAGTCATGTTAATATGCTACCCATTTTACTCTCTGACCATGCCCCAGTTATGTGTACACTGACACCAATTATTAATCACCCCAAAGTGCACAGGTGGAGGTTCAATGATTTTCTCCTCAGTAATAAGACCTTTTTAACACATGAAAGAACAACTTAACGAATTTATCAATCACAACAAAGAAAGCTGCACCACTGCTCAAATACTGTGGGAGTCAGCTAAATGTTTCATTAGGGGTATATGTATTGGCTTCTCTTCTAAATTGCATTCTGAACGTAGCAAACGGCTTAATGACATTGAGAGACAGATTAGACGAATAGAGCAGGAGCAATTAACAACGCCTTCAGTAACCAAAATAAACCTACTCACTGCACTTAGAGGGGAATACCGAAGTATATCCCTTGAAAAAGCAGAGTTCATATTGTATAGAACAAAGCAAAGATACTACTATGATGGTGACCGTCCAAGCAGGCTACTAGCCCTCAGACTTAAACAATGTGAATCAAAACCACTAATCAATGCAATTTGTACAACAGAGGGCCAAGTTGTAACACAACCTGATACTATTAATAACGAGTTTAAAGATTTTTACCGTAACCTCTATTCATCGGAAGGCCGACTGGATGCGGAGAGGTGTGGCACATTTCTTCACAGTCTAGCATTGCCTACATTAGATAGTGATGACATGGCAGGCCTGGAAAATCCTATATCATTGAAAGAACTTGAATCAGCAGTGAAATCCTTGAATAGAGGCAAATCACCTGGTCTAGATGGCCTACCCCCTGAATTTTATGTAGTGTTCTGGGACCAGGTAGGATGGTCCCAGAACCGTCCTCCTTAAAAAAGGCAAAGACCCACTGGAGTGCTCCAGTTACAGGCCTATCTCACTGATTTGTGGAGATATGAAAATCTATTCTATGGTGCTGGTCACTCGTATGGAAACTGTAGTGGGCAAACTCATACACTGTGATCAAACAGGATTCCTTAAAGGGAGGGTCGCATCTGATAATATCAGAAGGCTCCTTCATATTATTGATGTTGCTGACTCCCTTGAAGAAGACTGTGCTGATTTCTCGCTTGATGCAGAAAAGGCATTTGACCGCCTTGAATGGGGGTATTTATGGATGGTCCTGGAGAGATTTGGTTTCGGTCCAAAGTATATCTCTATGATAAAAACGCTATACAGTGGTGCCACATCCTCCATCCTTACTCGTACCTTTCAATCTGCAGCTTTTAATTTACACAGAGGAACAAGGCAAGGCTGTCCGTGCTCACCTCTATTGTTTGCCCTGTCTTTGGAGCCTCTGGCACAGGCCATTGGGACAGCAATGCAATATCCCCTGTAAGTGTAGACCACTCTAGACACTATCTTTTGCTATATGCCGACGACTGCCTTCTTTTCCTCCAATATTCGGGAATCCTTACCACAAGTTATGAATCTTTTCAGATATTTTCACAATATGTCAGGATATAAAATAAACTGGTCTAAATCTGCCATTCTCCCTCTGAATTCAGCAGCTAAGAATGTTCAGCTACCAGCTGACATCCCTATCTGTATGTCCTTCACCTACCTTGGCATAGAGATTTATCCTAATCTTCATAAAATTGTTAAAGAAAACTTTTGTGGTATAAAAAAGAAAGTAAAACAGGATCTAAAGAGATGGGGCTCTCTTCAAGTCTCGATGCAAGGCAGAATTTCAACTATCAAAATGAATATCTTGCCCCGTGTACATTTTCTGTTCTTTATGATTCCAGTTGCTCCTCCACCTAAATTTATTTCTGAAATGCACTCTCATGTCACAATTTATCTTGGGTGGAAAACGCACCACAATTAAACTAACAACTTTACAAAGAAGTAATCTTACAGGAGGCCTGGTGGTCCCTAATCTGAATTTCTATTACTATGCCTTCCAAATTAGGTCATTGCAGGTGTGGAGACACCAGGATTCACAAATCCCATGGCGGGCAATAGAGGCGGCACGTGTTGAACCACACCGCTTAGAGGACTTACTTACTCTATACAGGCATAGGTCGCAAAAATATCCAATTACGTTATGGAACCATCAATTCCCTTAATGTCTGAAGAAAAACTGAAAAAATGCTGGGTGTAACAAGTAAATTTCATAAAACATCCCCATTATGGAACAATTATAACTTTCAGTCAGGTGGGAAGCGATTTGTATTTCCATCTTGGGCTCGTAAAGGAGTCAATGTCTTCGGCGATTTATTTGACAATGCAGCACCTCGCCAATTTTTAGATATAAAAAACAACTTTGATCTGCCAGGTACGTCATATTTCCTCTAACTTAGGCTGAGATCTGCTATGACGGCTTACGGACTGCCCTGGGATCAGCAGATTCCGGAGCATCTCATGTAGAAGTGGGTCAGACCCATGCAAAACTCCAGAGGGACTGTAACACTCATTTACAATGCAATACTCCTTCACCATTCGGGACACCTAGCTGTAGAAAGGGTGTGGGAAAGGGAATTGAAAACACTGGGCCCAGTTCCATTATGGGAAAATATATGGGGAAATCTGAGTAGTGCTTCAAAAAATCTTGCGCATCAACTCCTACACTTCAAGCTGATACATTGGGCATATGCTACCCCTTTGAAACAGTTCAAAATTAAATTAGTCCCAAATCCTATTTGCACTCACTGCCCAGATCAGGCACTGGGCACAACAATGCACATGTTTTGGGAGTGCACCCCAATCAGACGCTTCTGGGTGGAAGTATTTTCTATAATGTCATCACTACTGAATGTTGTCGTACAACCTAGTCCCTCCCTCTGCCCTTTTAACGATCATTCACCGCTATCTCTTACTCTCAACCAACGTAGACTACTCTTGGCAGGGCTTACGGCAGCAAAAAAGACCATCTTAAGGTTTTGGTTCCACTCTAATCTACCCTAACACAATACTGGCTAACTGCCTACCAGTATATTACTTCTCTTGAGTGTACAACTGCACGCCTCAACAAGGCCAAACTAACAACCATCCAGGCATGGTCACAGATTACACTGTCCATCCAAGACCACATTGTGAAACAGAAAATTCTGACCTGAATGTAGATTTATGGTTGTTTCTTTTTATTTAATTTTACTTACTTATTTTTATTTTTTAATTATTTTCTGGGGAATGCTTTATACTGAGTAGCTAATTTTAACATTTTAACTGCTATCTTTCATCTACTTCACCATTTCTCTTTTATCTCTCATGAGCTATGTATTGAATGTCGTACTGTAGTTTGTGCTATGCATGTTCAGAGTAAATGTGACTGTAAATGTAACATTTCAATCTTTTCTAATAAAAAATTGTTGATCACACAAAAAACAAAAAAAACTCAATGATAAGTATTCATTAAATAATCATCATAAGGAGCCCGATTGTATTATTGTTACTGGCTGGTACAATAGTGGAATTGATTGTGTAGTCTCTAAAATTTCCCAGCTTTCCAGTTTACAAGATGAAGTTTAAAATGATTAGGGCCCGAGCACGGACATCGTCAGGGGGCGAAGGTCCTTATGATATTCAAATGTTTTTCTTCTTTCTTTTTTCTTCTTCTTGTTCTTATTATTCTATGTCTTTGAGCACTGAAATTAGGTACTTGGGCTCCTCAGAAAGTTGTGAAAATTGGTACGCCTGTCAGATGAAAATTGCGTCCTGATATAAGTCTCGGCCTTGGCCGTGGCTAATTGGCTCGATATAGCCCCCTAACCGTTTTCAAAGTTAAAGCCCCCTTCATAACTTTATGGCAGAGGCATGACATTTGGTAGCTATGTGTATCATATCCAGACATACAAGAAAGCCTCTTGGAATTACCCCCTAAACCCAATTTTAAAATTAAAAAAATTTATCTTTTGGACGATTTGGGCCATTTTTAACCCAATTTACTTCAACATTGGTCAACACAATCTAAAGACCTTCGCTACAGTGTAGGCGTGGCAAGGCAGCACATTTTGATATTCCCTCGCCAAACGGGAACTGGTTTCTAACTAGCCTATACATTGTCCAATCTTCCCTAAACTGCTCAGGGTTGATAAGGGTCCTGGCCTGAAGACATGTGCTTTCGAAAGAAGGCAAACACTGTCTTTTCAGTCTGTTTTCATGCAGTCCGCAACTCAGTGGGTTTATTCATAATGACACGATTGGCCTCTAATCCTTTGATCCATATGAACTGGAAAATCATTATGTTTGTGACGAACGGATCAAAAATAAGCAGAGCAGGACTTCTATATGCAACCTTTTAAAGCTCTTAATGTTATTAGCAATGCATTAGATAAGATATGAGGCTACAGCATGTAGGCCACAGGTTTATATAGTAAAACTACATTCCTGTTGAAGTGTACACAAAGCTGCTATTTAAACATTAGAGTCAGACATTTGTATAGTGTACTCAGTGTTTTGACTGGATGTCATTTAAATTGTAACCATGCCTTCCTACTTCTGTTACAGACAGTAGCACAAAGTACTTATGTGGCCAGTGTTACGCAACATTTGTTTAGTTTCTGCTTTAAATTGACTGAATTGAACTGGGATGTTGCATTTATGGTGTGGATCGTAAAATCACTTGGTCTTTAGGACTCCCCGACTCTTGTTGAACATGTCTGGTATATCAGTAACTCACAGCCAACTGCAAGCTGTTTACTTGCAGGTGTTTGACAGTTGAGTTTAGAGTAGTTTAATTGGCTTTGAATTTATTCTTATTGCTTCATCACATTTAACCTGATCAGAAGAAATGACAGCGGAGCAAAGGTGAACAAGGCGAAACCAAAACAAACCAATAAAAGCCAGCACTGTAATGCAAATCCATGCCTTCCCCCATGCTGCTCCATTTATGTTATTTAAACCATTAAATCGATATATCAATTATTTTTAAGATAAATAAACAGATTATTTGATATACAAAATAAAACTAGAACTGCAAGCAGTTATGACGGGATCCAAGCCTCTCTGACGCGGGTCGCCCAGACAACCCGCGGAGCCCGCGAAAGCAGATCCCAAAGCGCAACAGTGGCGAGGCAACGGCCAGGAAATATCGCAACACACGTGCTGCCAGATCTGTAGTAAATTGCAATTGCAAATTTCACATTTACATTTGAGTCATAGGCCAAAACGCAACTACCTTGATTATAGTGCCCGCTAATGGCCGATCTTCACCGAATTTGGTACAGAGCATAAACGCGGCATGACAAACATGTATCACAAATTTTATGATGATAGCATTTACTGTGCCAGAGAAATTGCAACTGCTGTTTCCTATTTACATGCATTAAAGCTGCATTCAGATTACACAACGGAAGTTCTCCAGACCTCTAGAGGGAGCAGCTAGTAGAACAGCTGGATTTTAGACCCCACGGGGAGAGAGCGCTCTGCCTTTTTATTAGAGTTGGGTATGGCTGCAGCCTGGAGAACTCCATAGACTGTATATTAAATTCATATTATTATTAACATATTAATAATATAAAGTCTATGCTCCCGTCTCATGCCCTCCCGGCTGGTGCCGTCCCCGAGCTTCGACCTTTCAAAATAAAAGCTTGCGTCTGGTCCGCTATGTCTTTGTACTTTGGTGTGTTGGATGTTTTTTAACTAAACAGTACGACAATCATGCTAATGAATATAATAACTTTTTCAGCAGATGTCTTACTTACAACACGTTGGAGTTAGCAAAGCAGTTTTGTGTTTATATGTGCGAGCTGGATTTATTCAGATTGATAAATCCCACGGTAAATTGGCTGGTTTACTAAACAGAGAGGGACTATAAATCCTGTCTGTCTTTTGTATTTCAAGAGCAAATTGCTCCACAATATGAATACAGATTGATCACTTATTTTGTTGGTAACTGTTGTATAATCACAGTATTCCACTTGAGGAGGCCTATACTTCAGTGATGCGCCTTTAGGACCTCGAAATGAAACCCTCTGATGTAATATGGCTTAAACAAACGTCAATGTTAAACGCTGATGCAGTTTTAAATGTTTTATCACCACGAGTTTACAGACGTCTCTGCTGATTGAGTATCACCTGACCTAAGACACAGCCACCAAACCAGAGAAAACATATCTATGCAGTTGCTCGCTCTCTCTCTCTCTCTCTCTCTCTCTCTCTCTCTCTCTCTCTCCCCCCCCCCACCCCCCCTCTCTCTCCCCATGGGGTCTAAAATCCAGCTGTTCCACTAGCTGCTCCTTCTAGAGGTCTGGAGAACTTCCGTTGTGTAATCTGCACGTTTGCTGAATTCTGCATGTGTTGGCAAATTAATGAAGTTGTTTTCTTAATTTGCTTGTGTTTTGTCTATTTGCGTGTATTTTCTTAAGTTTCAGGGTGTTTGCCCCTGTCGGCCACCGTACTGCAGGATTCTGGACCAGTCCTGCCCCACCATGTACGGTTTAAGCTGTAGTGACACTTTTAGCTATGGAAGAATAAGAAGACGGAAGAATAATCTTTGTGATTACAGTACGGTTCCCAGCTCCACTGGTACTGGGATCCGCGGCCTTGCATACGCAGGTTCCCAGCCCCCTCAAGCTTGGACCCCTAAAAAATGACAAGTACCCAGTGTTTCCCATACATAGGTTCTACTTGGGTGCCCTGCCCAGGTAGATTGAGACCCGCCTAGGAAAATGAAATCTGAATTAAAACCTGACATTTAGTTGGCTGTAAAAGTTTTAATCCAGAGTTTTTTGAATGACCGATATCTGTTCAGATGAGCTCTTGTGAACATGTTACATTATAGTACAAAACAGCGTGTTTATTAGGATCCCAACACTTTAAAAAACGAACAATGATCTATAATGAGCAAAATGAACAATAATTAATTTTGGATAGCTTTAGTGTAACGTTAATATAATTTACCAAGAGTTAGGAAGAGACATGGAGTGCACACAGTGTTGAGATTTATAACAACATGTAGCCTAACTTTCTGTATGGATCATAGGATGGTTTTTAAGGTTAAGTTGTTAATACTTCATAAAATTTGGCTCTGGGTAATCGGGTATTATCTGCTGAACCATACAGTTGATGACAAACAAACCAGATTTAATTGACAAAGCACATTATAAGCTCCACTTCATCTGTATCATCTTCTAGTCTAGTTTATGTGAATAGTCCTTTCTTTTTTTCTTTTTTGTCTTTCTATTAATGTTGTAGTCATTGTTTTCAAGAAATAGTTCATAAACCTTTGTTTGAGTTTATTACTAATCCCAACCGTCACATCCTGCACCCCCCACCACCAAAAGTAACCTCCCAACCTGTGGGAAACCCTGAGTACCAATCAGAAGTTAACAGATTGTTGACTTTAAGTTGTTTCAAAGGTAACCATAAACTAAAGAAAGCAACTAGGGCTGCACGTTTATGGCCAAAATGATAATCACGATTATTTTGATCAATATATTGATCACGATTAATTATCACGATTATTTTTTGATTTTAACCAAAACAAATTTCATTGTCACATAGGCTAATTATCACTGCTTTCACATCATATTGTGCTACATTCCTCCTTTGTTGAAGGATACTATGGAGTATGCCATTTCAGCTGTTGTGCAACCGCTTTCCAAACATGCGCGTTTGCCGTGAAAAGATACAGGCAACGCAATTTTCTGTTCACGTTAACGGGGCATGTTAAAATCTGGTGCCAATAGAGCACCGGTGCCCGGTATCTACCGGACGAAATAGCAACACGGATTACGGTGCCACTTAAATGTCTGCGTTGCGCTCTGATGCTCCAAAACAGACATTAGAGGCAACAGAAACATTGCTGCATGTCACGCTAGTTAACACTAATAACACGTTACACAGCAGCTAACGTTAGCCTACCGTTAGCTACAGTAGTAAACACTAATAACACGTTACACAGCAGCTAACGTTAGCCTACCATTAGCTACAGTAGTAACTGGATTAAACACGGCTAAAATGCTGACAGCTATACGGTGACTGTATTTCACTGGAGAGGATTCCAACAGCGGGATGTACAACAGTCTGCTGCTAAAGCTATGAGCTAACAGACTCAAACTAGCACTGGTCACTGCTGTTGTCTGAAAACCAACACAGACGGGACTAAATGTTGTGTTTACTGGTAAACTGGTAAACCTCGTGACGACTTATGACAGACTGCTATCTGACGTTACTCTGTCCTCTGAGACTGTCTACATCTAAACTAAGCTAAGCGGTTTGATTAATTGTGCAGCCCTAAAAGCAACTCATGAATTGATAAATTACTTTAACAGTTTAATTGGAATTTATTTTTATTTTAGTGAGTAGAAAAAGCTAGTGAGTAGACCTTTGACTATTATTGTCAAAATATGTGTTAAACTGAGGTCTGCATATTGGTTTAGTGTTTGACTAAACTACAGAACAGTGTTACAGCTGAAATAGCGTTTGTTGTTCTTTGTATGTAGGTCTGGTAGCCTTCAGATAAATGGCAGTGTTTGAGTCAGAGGACTGGAGTGGGTAGGTTGTAGGTGTGGATGTGTGTAACTATGAATATGGAACTGGGTGGTGCTGGAAAAGTTCAGTCAAACTCAGCATAATCCTTTGTCAACAACCTGGTTAGAAACAGCCTTTTAAAAGTTACTACGACCACAGTGGAACTGTTTCTCTCTGTGCTTCTTTCTGTTTTTCCTCCACCTTCTCTTCATTTTCTCTCTTTGTGTACTGGTGTGACACGGCATGGGTGGGGCTTTCCTGTTCTTTTGATCAGCCAAAGGGCAGGGCTCTGCTCGACAGCTGAGAATGAAAACAATGTTGAGGAACAGAAAGGCCTTGTGCTGCTATTCTGTTCCACTTTCACCCCCAGGTGAAAGCAGAACAACACACACACACACACACACACACACACACACACACACACACACACACCCCATGATAAATAGGCGTACAATTCCTACAATCTTGACTTAATATGGATGTAAACACCCCCCAACATACTAATTGTTTTTATAAAAATCCAGTGTGCTGGAATGGATCCACTCCTTTCATTTGGACTGCTTTGCATATTAAGTAAAGTAATCTCATGTACAAGTTGTATTTCTGGAGAACAGCAACTTGCAGATGAGACTGGAAGAGGTCACATTAAACTTAACAAAAACTGATCACTTGATCACACACCTCTTTTCAAACTAACGTAAACCTTTTATTTAGGGTTAGAGACATTTTGGAGTCAAGTATGCTATGGGAAGTTGTGCTGTTAGTCCTACTTAAACTTGTAATGTGGACGGTTAACTGCAGGTTGCTAAATGTTAGATAATAATTAAAAAGCTAGTTTTCATACCATGATTTTGCAACCAATTCTAAACATGGTGAGACTTATTTAACGGTCTCGCAGGCTGAATCTGGTTGCAGGCCGGCAGCTTGAGGATCTTGATTCATATAGCGTGAGGTCAGATTTTAAGAAAATGGGTTCACTTCAGTGAAACGGCTACTATGGGTACTAACATCATCACGAGGGCCACACAGAATCTGTGGGTGCAGAATTGTACAGAATTTCCCCGCAGATTTTAAACAAATTAAAATAAAGCTCAGAATGAAAACAAATTTTCACCCCAAGCAGAAAAATAGCTAAATTCTGCAGATGTTCAATCCTGATCACTGCTGAACACTTAAAAATATCTGCAGATTCCGTCTGGGTCTGATGATCACACATGAATACAATTGGGCTCATTTAATCTACAAGAGTCTCAGCTGTCCAATTATACCCAATGTATGCAATTCTAAGAACCAAGTAATTCCTTAGATTGTCTAGTTTCTCCCGGCCTGCATACGTATGCATGGAGCAGCTGTAGCTAACTACAGAGTCACTATTGCAGGCTACAATCGAAATCTATTAAATATCAAAATCAAGTCTGGTTCTGTATTTCCACTGTCAGCGCAATGGAGCACTCAAGATTTCCTGGACTGATCTCTCTCCTGGCTGTAGTATATTCTCCTTACATCCTCGACGTCTCTCTCTCTCTCTCTCTCTCTCTCTCTCTCTCTCTGAGCCTAATATAAGGTGCTTTCCGATCGGATAGTACTTGTACTTTTTAGAGGAAAAGTACACTTCTAAGCAGTTCTAAGAACTACTCTCCCCTAAAATCTTTTTTTCCGTTTGCATTCCCACTGGCCAAGTGGCCATAGGGACTGGTAGGAGGGGTAAGGGAGGGACGCAAGCACGGCAACGGTCTTTATAGCGTTGTCCCTAGACCTCAGCGCCACATACAACAACAACAACAACAACAACAACAACAACATCAACAACAACAAATGATGCTAATACTTGTGCACTTTTCCTATATTAAATGCATGTCCATTCTCGTAGTAATTCACGTAATGTTTTGCTCAACACAGACGGGGCTTTATTATACTCGGAACAGACCCCGCCTCTGCCTGCTGCTGCGCTGTGGACGTGTGTGTGTGTGTATTCTGTGTGTGTGTGTGACGGCCGGTGAGCCACAGGACACGCTTGTGGAGTTTAACTCTGAAAAGACAGTTAACCACAGGTTCCCGTTAATCTTATGATGGACATGTGTTGTGATATTTAAACAAACGAACCGTCAACGGCGAAATAAAAGCCTCTTATTTACGAGAGCGGTCTTAGAGACCTCCAGCTCACAGCGAGGTGTCGGAGCATGACTGGCCCAGCGACGAGCTAGAAGCCGGGGCAGGCGTCTGCTGGCTGTCGCCTCACTTCATGGAGCTTCTCAACTCGAAAACTTTGAAGCAAATTGTCAATTCGGCATCAATTATCGCAAGAATGCCTATACTCGAAATCTAAACAGTTAATTTCTCGCCTAAAACGTTGTCAGAAGTGAATTAAATGATGAATAAGGTGGAATGGTGAAAATTGTTAAAAATGTCCCGTTGTTGGTTGTTGCTCTGCCTGCAAGTTCCGAGTTGGACCAATCAAGTCCACCTAGGAAAAGGGAAAAGACCCTGCTCTGAAGTAGGAGCTAAAAAAGTACGCTACAGCGGCCAGAGGAACTTACAAATCCCCAAATTTTTCCTGTCGGAACACGACAAAAAAAAATGTTCTAGGAACATTTTGTGCAAAAATCCCTCCGGTCGGAAAGCCCCTATAGACATCAGCATTGAGCAACTGTCTTGTCATATAAGTCTCCTGGTTCGGCATCTTTTAACGCCTTCAGCAGTTTGATGAGAAGCTGATTGAGCAGGTTTCCAGCTGGTTTTCGTTGTCGGAAGCTGAGGTGGATTCATAGTCAGCAGCATAAGGGATAGGACATACATTTAAAATTATGACAGGAAAGTCTTTTAATTTGTCAGTTGCAGTTTGAATTAATAAATTCCAGCTGTACTCGACAGAATTATTCATGCTCTCCACACCCCTCTCTTACACACACTGACATTGTATTCAGGGTGTGGCTGGAAAGGGAGGTTAGGATTTCCAGCCACAGCTGTGACATAGTTGGGCTGTGAGTCTCACACTTTGACACAGAGAAAGGTTTAAGCTTTTAATTCTTCTTCTTTTGCGGCCAAAATTATTGCTGGATTTAAGTAACCAGTATCTACCAAGTACGGAGTGTGGACTAGTAGCTAGAGAGGGGCCAGTTTACCGCCCGGCACTGCTGAGGTGCCCTTGAGCAAGGCATCAAACTCCCAAATGCTTGGGGCGCCTGCCCATGGGCAGCCCCCTTACTCTGACATCTCTCCATTAGTGCATAGGTCCTGGGCATGTGTGTTTATTTCAGGCCTGCGTGTGTAAAATGTAATTTCCCCTTGGGGATTAATAAAGTATGTCCTCTACTTTTGTTTATTTTGGTCATATGTAACTTACAACATTCAGTACACTGGTAATGAACAGTATACACATAACGCTAATGCTTTTCTTGCACTAAAATTAACACAAAAAAACAAAAACAAAAAAATGTACAAGAAACAAAACAGGAGCAAGACGGTGTAGGCTGAAGCCTTAGATTATTACACCTACCCTTTTAACATGAATTATTATCATTCATACAAAGTAGTTGACGTGAATATGTGTAACTTTTAAATGTTTCTGAAACAGTTTAAATTTTTTATCTAATGATCATAAATGACCTGTAACAGCAAACGAGACTAACAATGAAAAGAACACTATTTTTATATAGTTTTTCTTTATGCCATTGCCCGTGTTCGATTTTTCACAAAAGGATTACTTACAGGTAGAACAGCTCTACGGTCACACATTCTGATGGGTCACACATTTCTTTGTAACACCGGAAAAGCCTGTCCAGGCAGGTAAAAGGTAGCAGAGATTTTTAATGTCCTCCAAACAGCTAAAGATTGTATTAATAGATGAAGTGCAACCAGGGGAGATGGGTAAGTACAGTTGTGTATCATCAGCATAACAGTGGTAATTTAAGTTGTGCTTTTCAAAGATAGAACCAAGGGACAGCATATATAGGGAGAATAACATGGGGCCAAGAACTGATCCTTGGGGGATGCCAAATGTAATACCCACTGGAGAGGAGGACTTAGTACCCAGTTTCACAGAGAAAGTTCTTTCTGTCAAGTAGGATTTAAACCAGCTTAAGACAGGGCCCTGTAGTCCAACTCCATTTTCCAGGCGATCAATAAGAATGCCATGATCAATGGTGTCGAAAGCAGTGCTGAGGTCTAGGAGGATGAGCAATGCACATGATCCAGAGTAAATGGTAAGTATGACGTCATTATAAACTTTGAGTAGGGCAGATTCCGTGCTGTGGAGGGCTCTGAAGCCAGATTGGAATTTATTCAATATATTAAAACTATTCAGGAAAAAGGAAACCTTTTGGAAAACTACTTGTTCCAGGATTTTAGAAATAAAAGATAATTTAGAGATGGGTCTATAATTACTAGGGTCACTGGGGTCAAAATTGTTTGTTTTTTTTCAGCAGTGGTTGCACCACTGCATGCTTGAAACCAGAGGGGACGACAACAGTATACAAGGAGCAATTCACTATAGCTAACATAATTGGACAAAGGACATCAGAAACTTCTTTAAAGAGTCTAGAGGGGATGACATCAGAGGGGCAGCATGAAGGCTTTAGGTGAGAAACTATCTCAGACAGCTCAATGGAAGACAGAGGTGTGAAATGCTGGAGGATGCTGGTGGGACTGTGAGTTGTAACAGAAATGCAACCCTGGGAGATGATATTGGATCTGATATGGTCAATTTTACAGATAAAATAATCAGCAAACTCCTCACAGGTTAAGGAGGTGTCAACTGTGTTGGCCGGATTTAAAAAGGAATCAATAGTTTTAAAAAGAACTTTGGGTCGGTTAGCCTGAGAGTTGATAAGCTCACTAAAATAATTAGATTTTGCCTTTTTGACAGTGGCTTGATAGACCTTCAGGTGTTGCGAAAACATGTCATGTGAGACTTGAAGCTTATCTTTTTTCCACTTCCGTTCTGCCTGTCTACAGGCTTGATGGAGAGCTTGTGTGGAGCTATTCAACCAAGGGGTTGAGGTGTTTGACTTGAGACGTTTTAATTTGAAGGGGGCTATCTGATCTAATGTGTCAGTACACGATAGGTTAAAAATAGAGACTAGCTCATCAATATTAGTGTATGGTGACAAGTCGGGAGCGATGGAAAGGGGGAGAGCAAGCCTAAAAGAGTAAAAAAAAAAATGAGAGGCTGTAACTGAGTTAATGGAACGGGCTAAAGTATGACAGGGGGAAGGGGCAGAGGGAGTGCAAGGCCCGGAAAGTTCAAACTCAATCAGAAAGTGATGGCAGCATTAGTGATTTTCAAATTTGTCAATTGATATCCCTGATGACAGGACGAGGTCCTTTGTGTGGCCCTTGACATGAGTAGGACCGCATACCGATTGGGTGAGGTTAAAAGAGTCGAGTAGTGCTAAAAATGTATTCACCATCGGTTTAGTTGGGCAGCAGACATGAATGTTGAAGTCATCAAGAATTAGCATCTTGTCAGAGTGAATGGCCATAGAAGACAGGAGGTCAGAGAAATCATGTATGAAACAGCTTGTAGCTTTGGGGGGTCTGTACACCAGTGCACATAACAGGGGGGTTTGGAGACAGTTTACAAGTAAGAACAGTTTAACTTCAAAAGAAGTGAAGGTATTTACAGGAAGGATTTTGCAGTTAAATACATTCTTAAAGACTGTAGCTGGGCCACTGCCACGACCTGAGATTCTCTGGGAATTTAGGAAACCCCACTGGGGAGGACATAAATCAGTAAATGGGGACAAGTCACCAATACTAAGCCAGGTTTCAGTCACAAAGAGACAGTCCAGCTCATGAGATGTGATTACATCATTTAGGATAAATGTCTTATTGGCTACAGAACAGGCATTAATAAGGCGCCAAGTCCACTCCACCACGGGGGACAACAGTCTTAGCAGAGATGGGACGAGGAGCAAAGTGAAGAGGAATCCGAGTCACTGGGAATTCGGGAGCATAGAGCCGCATAGAGACGACTGTGGGGATGGTGCCATCGGAATTACCGGGACGTGTAAGGAAATTGCGACGGCTTCCTCGATGCACATAACGAAGTCGCTGGTGCGAGATGCCGAGGGTGGTACACAGCTTGTACACCTTCGCGGGTAGACGGAGGGATGGCAACATTAAGTCGCTGAGTTCTTTGGCAGAGTACGATAAGGCCATACTCCGGTGTGATGCAATAAAAAAGTCACTGGTAGGAATAAAAGTCCACAGCATCCATAAAACGGCGAGGGTCGGAAACGGACGCATTTTAATTCCCCATAAATCTCAGGACACTCCGAGACTCACAGCCAAGTTGAAAACCTCGGTAGCCAATTGCCCAAACGGATAAACTCAGCCCCTGTACCTGTGTAAAGCGTCGTGGGTTTCTTCAAAAGTGCACTATTTTAATCTAGGATAATATTAAGTTGGTTGCTACAACAACCTCTTATTGCTTTGGCTCGTGACAGTGACAGAGATACCTGGTTTATCTCACGAGACATCCAAAGTAGGCTACGTTACCGTATGAACACTGTAACTTCTTCTCTTATTGTAAATGAATGATGTTCTGTCTGAGCTAAACATTCATGGTGACTATATGACCTCCTGGTAACACTAACTCAGTAATCTCCAGTGGGAAATACAGCACCGTAAAGAAAAGAGCTTTAGGACAGCAGGTGTGGTAAAAACACTACAGCTTTAGTCCAAAGGGGCCGCTAGAATCAACACTAACGGAAAGTTACATATAGACACTTTAAAGTAAATATACATTATACAGAGCTATCTACCTAAAAAAATCCCATTTTATGTAACCTTAGGGTGTTCTCCCTGATGTTATCTGTTATATATTTGTTTATCAGCTTGTGATTAAATCATTTTTGAAATCTATTAAATGTGTTACACATATTCATGTCAGTTTCTAATTCACTCCACAGCGTAAAGCCATACACCGAAACACATTTTTTTTATTTTATTTTATTTTTTTTTTACATTTCTCTCTCTCTCTTTTCCTGTCTTCAGCTGTCCTATTTAATAAAGGCCTAAAATGCCCCCCCCAAAACCTTTCTTTCAGAAAAAGTTCTGTAGTGATTGGACTCGGGCGTTGCCAGGGGGCTCCATAGCGCCCCCTAACGTGCGCCTTAATTTGGAAAAAAGTAATAAGTTAATATACCAAATTTTGAGGGAACATAGGTCTCATCTTCAAGTCCATGGAGCTATTTTTAGAAAAAAATTACAAAATTCTAAAATTTCCGAAATCTTGGTTTTCGTGCAAACATCTTCATTTTACCAACACTTGTTTGAGGACTTTAGGATGCACGAAAACTCTTCAGATTTTGCAGCCATGTGCAGAATATTAAACTCTTTCATCTGAATTCACATTTAGGCTTGGGAGTGGTATGGTTGCTCTATAGCGCCCCCTAATTGGTTTTAGCCCTTGGGCACATTTTTGACAGCCTCAATATATACGAATACTCACAGAAATTGGCGCCCACATGAACAGCTGGGAGCTCTGCGAGACTGTACAGCGATTTGGCCCAAACCTGTAAGCGGGCTCCATAGCGCCTCCTAATGCGTGGAAGGCCTTAACTTGGACATAGTTGATCTGATCTTCACCAGATTTAATACATATATTATTATTGCGGACATATTTACCATTTACCTTCATTAGCTCCGCCCAACCGGAAGGCGGCCATTTTTAATTAGGCATTTTTGTTGTGTTTTACATTCTTTCGAACTTGTCCTAGGCCGTGATGTCATTCTTCTTGAATCTTTGCAAAAGTTGCACATAGACTCGGAGGACCCTCATGACAAAAAGTTATCAAAAGATTTTTGATAGCTAAAACAATGCGCAAGTTTTGGAGGACCAACTTCCTGTACGTGGGTGTCGAAACAGGAACGGTTGTATCTTGTCAAATGTTATTCCGATTTACATGAAATTTAGAATGTGTGGTCTAGATGTGGTATTGAGCCGCCCCCTATACTCTAGCCACACCCATGCACACAGACCACGCCCCTTTCATAACTTGTGAACCGTTTAAGGTAGACTCTTGTGAGAGGTATCATTGAACTCAGCAAAGAGTTCCTTTTTAATTGGTGACGGTTTGCCCTGCCCCATATGCTTAAGCCCCGCCCCCTTTAATAACTAATGACCCATTTCTTGTACACTATTGTGTGAAGTATCATTGAACTCAGCAGAGAGTTCCCTTTTCATTGGTGACGATTTGCAGTGTCTGAGTGCCGCGCAAATGCACGGCCGCAACAGATGCAGCTGGTGTAGCTGACTGCTGGGATTAGTACCATTCAAAGAACAGATCACAGCCACATCTGTCGCAGTTTCGCTTAATTCAACCTTAAATACTTGCAGTTTACACAGTATAAACATAGACAACCGGCAATTTGTGTACCATTTACATGTTTGGCTACATTCCAGTAACTTTGACTTTTCCATTCTTTAGACTCAAGTTGGACATAGTGATTTTAAATGATGTAACTTCATCCCTTTGCTTTGTTGCTATTTCTGATGAATGTGATGTGTAATGTAATGTAATAGTGATAATGTAATAAAAATGGTATCTTACTAGACATTATTCAAACAGTAGTAAATAGAAATTAGTAAATAGATTTTTGGTTCCAGTAAATGCAAGTTGAAATGAGTGAAAACAGTGAAATGAGGACGCACTCATACCATACATAAACTATTTATTTATTTATTTACTTACATATTTAGACACAAAAGCCTTTCTAGAAATTATTCAAATGCGTTGTGTTTATGGCCCCATTCACATGTACTCAATTAGGGTTGATTATGGGTGGTTATGTAACCGGTCTGGCAAAGTCTACTCCCAGTCCTCCTACAACAGCTTTGATGCAGCTGCACTAACATCCTCTCAGGTAGTCGGGTTAGCATTTAGCTCAAAGCCTCACTGCTAGCATGGCTGTACACTCTCATTCGTGTTAAAGATAACAGCAGTCTGGAGACTGTGGGTGACAATAACGTTTTAGTTTTGGGTGATTTTAAAATCTAAAATAAAAACCCAAGCCAATTTGATTCTCTTGTGGAAAAGTTTTTCTTAAAAAGAACAACCAAACAAAGACCTGAATTCATACTGTTATCATATTTTTTGGAAGGTTCTTTGTAATCTCCAAATATTAGTTGTAACTGCCAAGTGTCTCAGAGTGTTGCTGAATGTTGCAGGGTGCTCTGCCAAAGAGAACTGGCGTTTGATAGGGGAGACAGATACATAATACAAAGAGGATGGAATGTATTGAGCCTGTCATAAATAATCTGTTGTATCAGAAATGTTCACCTTATTAGATATTAGTTAAATTGTACTTGATTCTATAGATATTAAGTCTAGCTACATTGATATTAATGGGCTGGAACATGACTTATTATGTTGTTTTACATGCTTTATTTTTGGTATGTCATCTCAATAAAGGAAAGAATGCTACATAGTGATTTCAAGGACATCACTATTTTTGCTGATCTTCGTTAAATAGGCGGTACTCAATTTGCCTTCATTTGTAAAATCCCCCTGAACGTGTAAGACATATATTCATCCCATTGCTCTTTGAATTGTTAGGCAATTTCTAAAAGTGTTTAACATGGAGGGAAAGTCTGGGCATTTGAATGATGTTTGGGACACTCAAAATCCAGCTTTTCTTTTCTTTAGTCGCTTACAAAATTAGCTGCAGCTGGATGAACAAATTGACAGTGTAGATTAGTCATTTTAGCAAACTGCAGCACCTCATAACTTATGTCACATTACACCATGATGTAAATCATCAAAACAAAGCAAGAGAAATGTGACCTAATTTGACCTATTGACTGCATTGATAGCAATTCTATATGGATTAAAATCACGATTCTCTTTTTAATCTTGCCTTTCTATCTCTTATTTCAGGTACATTATCCAGATGTGGAGAGAGTGGAGTGGCTGAATAAGGTACACACACAAACACACACACACACACACACACACACACACACACTCACACACACACGTATGGAGAGGAGTGGAAGCACACTTACTGTAAATGTTCAGCTGGACTTCCAGTAAGAAGGTAATGGATGTAAATGGACAGGAAAATAGCTTTTAATATCCAAACATGACAGTGGTTTTAAAGTTGTATTGGACTCTTATCATTTGTTTACACCGCCCAGTCTGATTTAAAGGGGCAATAAGAAAGATGTATGCCCCTTCAAAGCACAGAATTGCGTAATTCATCTGTGAGGGTGATAACTCCAGCTGTCATTTTCTACTGCTCACCAACTGAAGATGAAGTACAGTGAGCAACCATGATGGCTTTAAAGGCTGACTATTTTCTTTTTTTTTAGCTTGGGGAAATGTTCATTGGGTATTTATTTAGTTTGTACAGTATTCTTTTTTTCAGGGTTTACTTTAAATCCTGCGGTTACCTTTTTTTACACAAGCCCTCAAACCATTGTTTATTTTATAAGGTTTAGTTGAGATAAGATAAAATAGATCATATTTTATTTATCCTGATGAAAATTGATGTTCAGCAGTTGCAATACAAAGTGGGAAAGAGTGTAAATATATAGAAAGCAAATGAACAAAATATAAACAAAAAGGTGCAGAAACTAATGCACACAATGCCAGCTATATAAACTGATTACACACAGGTCATACATTTTGTACCCATTTTTACTTTACTGTACTCCTTTACAATAAACTACTATAGCGTGAGCGACTTCTTGCAGCAAGTAACAACTTTTAAAAATGTTAAATTATTTCTAGGTAAAAATAAGTAATATAAGTTAAGTAAATAATGTGCTCCTTAAAAAAAAGCAATCTGTGCGTTAATAATACAAGTTTGTGTTTGTGTTGCATCCGTCTATTTGATAGATGTGACTAGTGTTAGTTTGTTAGTAGTCTCACATAGCCAGAAAGTCTGGCTATGCCACATACATTCTGGGATAGAAAAAAAACTGGGTTGTTTGCATTTTTTTAAACCAATCACAATCATCTTGTGCATCATCGCTGCTAAATAGTCTCAGGAAGGAACTTGTTTTGGTGGAACATTTGCACCCCGCAAAAGAAAACAACTCATCCAATATTAAATGAAGTTAACTGTTGACACAATCCAGTAACGTGAGCTATTTAAATGAGCTGATACATGGTTAAACCTCATTGGCTCTTACCAGTGTATCTCCGTGTGTACTACCTCCACAGTAATCCCACCAATCAGTCCCAAAACCTCCCAGTTAGAGAGGAAATTACCTAAACATATTCTTTATAAATCTTTACAATCATTCCCTGAAAGAACCAAGGTGGCCTGCTTTCCTGCACCATCCAAATTTTCTTTAAAAGCATGTAGCTTGCTAGCTCGAAGGCTGTTGTTTCCTGAAGAAGAGTTTGAGAATAGCAACACCCAGAGAGAGGAAGGAGAGGGACATCTTCCTTTGTTAGTTACAGTCGACTGTACCTCAAAGGGGAGAGGATCATCGCTGCTTTATTTTCACACATATACAACAGCATAAAGCCAAATAATAAAAATAAAACAGATGTGACAGAAGAGGTCAAGAAGCAATAGGCTTATATACAATGGACCTGTCCTCAAAGTGGAAAAAACAAAGGCAAACAAATAATTAACTAATAGATACATGATTCAGCAACATTTTAAGAAAGACAATAAGAACAACAAAATAAACAGTTTACTAAATCAGCCGACCATAATCATAAAAAGTACAGATATAAAAAAGAAAGAATTCAATATAATGAAGAATTAATTGGACATTATGAAGTAAACCTATTTAAAATAAAAGTGTGAACTGGAGGGTGCTGTATAATGTTCACCATGTTCCCTAACTAAGTTTAGTGTGTTAGCCTGATACCATTTGCTAATTAGCACTTAAAATAAAATAAAGTACAGTACCGCTGAGGCTGATGTCATACATTTTGCAGGTATTTGGCACATCAAAGGGACATACAAACACATAACACAACACATTGTTAAAAAGTATACACTTTGTGCATATGGGCAGATTAGCAGCAAATAGCAAAGATTGCACAGATAGCATTTACTTGCCTTACACCAGTCCTGAAGTACTGTGACCTGCCTAAAGTAAGGCTCCGCATGACTTCAAGACCAACAAGAGCCAAGATGCACGGTGGCCCAATGGTTAGCACTGGCCTCACAGCAACAAGGTCATCCTGGCCATTTGGTTGGCATGTTCTCCCCACATCCTCCTCCTTCATGTGTTTGGGAATGTTTAGTTTTTCTGATGTTCATGATGTACAGTTTATCCACTTCAAGCTAACTAAAGCAACACAACTGCTTTACATGTAACTTTTTGCACAATTTGAAAGAATGAGGTATTACCAATGCTTAATAGTGCTCCTGTCTGTCAGTATCCTTGCGATCATAAGTCCCTTTTTTTCTGAACAGCTGATGGACCACACCCCTAAAAGAGCATGTTAGGTGAACATTCCTGACACACATTCATGCCGTCTTGTCTCTCAGACGTAAAGATTCCAGTGTTACTGGGTTACTGAACAGCAGAGGAATTTAAAGCCCTCACAGTGCCAGTACAGTATGTGGCTGTGGAACAGATACATTAATAATTTCCATTATTTTCCTTCCGAGTTTATTAATGTAACATTATTCATGCAAAAGATAATATGGCTCAGTTTGGTTTGTGTGGCAGAGGTCTGTCTACATGCACTTATTGTGTGCCTGTCCAATGTTAATACAGCACACTAGTCACTGTACTGTTTCTCATTTGAACTACATTAATATATTGCAACATAAATCTCTAGTGTCTAGAGATAAAAAGAGAATATAACAATTCCTCTTCAGGATGGAGTGTATTGAAAGTCTACTAGTATGCAATAAAAACAGCCTTCTCCAATGTATCAACAACTACTGTAACATTGTTCCCAAGATTGTGGCACCTGAAACTGGTCGTAGCTCCAGCCTGGCATCGACTATATGGGATTTGGTCAATATATTTGTCTTATTCTCTCTCTCTCTCTCTCTCTCTGTGTGTCTCTCTCTCTCTCTCTCTGTGTCTCTCTCTCTCTCTCTGTGTCTCTGTCTGTCTCTCTCTCTCTCTCTCTTTCTCTCTCTCTCTGTGTCTCTCTGTCTCTCTCTCTCTCTCTCTCTCTCTCTCTCTCTCTCTCTCTCTCTCTCTCTCTCTCTCTCTCTCTCTCTCTCTCTCTCTCTCTCTCTCTCTCTCTCTCTCTCTCTCTCTCTCTCTCTCTCTCTCTCTCTCTCTCTCTCTCTCTCCCTCAGACGGTGAAGCAGATGTGGCCGTTTATCTGCCAGTTTGTGGACAAGCTGTTCCGAGAGACCATCGAGCCGGCTGTGAAGAGTGCTAACCCTCATCTCAGCTCTTTCTGCTTCACCAAGATCGACATGGGCGACAAGGTGCCCAGATAACAACACAAAGACTGTCAGGATGATATTTACTTGTACTAGAGCTATTACATCTTATACGTCTCTGTTTAAAGCACTTTTTTCCAAGTAAAGCAAAAGAAATATGAAATACTGTAGTACGATTTGGAAAATCTGTCTTAGAAATATCTTTAAAATTATTGAGTTATTATGCTAAATGTGCTAAAGGCATGCCCTATCTCACAATGTTAAAGGGTAACTT
The DNA here is from genome assembly GCF_031162955.1 of Sander vitreus. Lineage (NCBI taxonomy): Eukaryota > Metazoa > Chordata > Actinopteri > Perciformes > Percidae > Sander > Sander vitreus. The sequence continues at coordinate 93,889 of NC_135866.1, forward strand.
GGTTTTGATGGGTGCCAACAGTTGGTCCAGTATGAAGAGATGCGTATTATTCTTATATATTAACGCTGTGATCAGCAGACGGGAACCGAGCTGCAGTGTAATCCTATGAGGGCAAATGTGCATCGTCAATTACGTCCACTAAAGTGAAGTTTTTGCCACATACATGCTCAGATGGTTCTTATAAGATTCTGACAACATTATGGAAAGGATTCCAACACAGACATTTTTTAAAAAGAGTAAAATCCTCTTTTTTATTTTAACCAGAAACAGCTCTGAGATAGCTAGCGCTAAACCCACCAGACTCCATTTAAAAAAGCAATACTTTTAGCGTGTATAGAGCCAACATATTTTCACATGTAAATCATTAAACTATGTGTTACTATGTAACTAAAGTTGTCATTGTTGGAACCAAAACAGCTTTTTATAGTTTTCTTTTGTGTCTGTCAACTTTGACTAAAGCGTATTTTAGATAATAAAATTACAGTTTTTTTGTGGCTTCAGCGATCGCAATTTTGCGGATGTTTTTATGTTTAAAAAAGGATCTTAATATTTAACAGAAGCCACGTTAGAAGTCCTTTCCATAATGTTGTCAGACACTTAGAGTAATAATCTGAGCCTGTCGTTGACAAAACAAGCACTTTTGTGGTAATAAAATATAGTTTGTGTATTCGGATCCACTCCAGATATGATGGGTTTTTTCTCAGCCCTTACACCCTTCTACCAACTTTCAAGAAAATAGTTCTTCCGTTATCCTGCTGGAAGACCAACAAACAAACGGACAAAATAAACCAAAAACAGAACCTCTTTGTTGGAGGTAATTACCAGTACGCTACTTTAATACAACTACTTATAGCTCATTTTAAATGAGCTATAAGTTTGCTGTGTTTCTATCTTTGTCTACTTTGTTACTGTTGAACCTCCGTCTCAATTTTAGAACAGGACAACATCAAAGTGAATCCAAGCTGTTTTTCTGTTATGAAAAGCATTCCTCTTCTTTTTGTCCCAAACTTATATTTTGCTGACGAATCCAAAGCAGAGCATCATAATAAACAGCAGATCTGAAAGTTTTTAATCTAGAGTCTGGTCAGATGTCTGAGAGGGATTTGCTCACTTGCAACCGTTTGTCATATCTGTGTTTCTGCAGCCGCTGAGAGTGAACGGGGTCAAAGTTTACACAGAGAATGTGGACAAGAGGCAGGTCATCATGGACATGGAGATCAGGTACACAGTCAATATACCTTAAAATGTGTTTTTACAGAAGCATGCCTGTTGTTGTATTTTGGTATGTGTTTTATGTTTACTGTCTATGTCTGTACTTGTACATGAAGCTTTTTGTTCTGCTGCCCATCTTGAACAGTTCTCGCTGGCAGAATAATGTTATCAACGGGACCTCTCTGGTTAAATAAAGGATAAATAAAAACCTCTCACATCTCTTGGCTTTACCATTAATCACTTATAGTTTCTAAAAGGACAAGGCTGGTGATATTTCATATTTTTCTTATTTTCAACAATCCCCATGAAAAGACCAAAACCAACAATGTCTTTATCCCACTACCAAGCAGTGAATGTCACTATTTACTCCTGTTTGAGTAATGTTTCTTAAAAACCACAGTGCTCAGCTGTTAGGAAGTTACTGAGCCTTTCTTAAATTGGAAACAAAAGATTTGCGTCTTCAGTCGTCAGCAGTGAGCCACTACTGATGAAACCAGCTTTTTCCTTTTAATAATGAAAAATGTTCTCTGTTTGCTCCAGATATTCATCTGGAGCAAACAGAGAACATATTTCAAAGGCAAAACATGAAAACAAAAATCTACGTTATATCTATGTATTCCCTTCTTTGTTCCCTCACTTTCACATTATAACATTATTCCTCTTATTGCATTCTTCTTCGTTGTAGTTTTGTCGGGAATACAGAGATTGATGTGGACATCAAGAAATACTATTGCAGAGCTGGAATTAAAAGTATACAGGTATGACTGCAGTGTGGAATGTACAATGTTAAGTGCTAAACGTAACTTTAATGCCATGTCACGATGCACTTCTGTTAGCTAGGGTCACATAGAGTAAAGAATACAAACGGTACCAACTCCAACATGTTGCACCATTAGTACTGAAACTATCAGTCCATTAATTAAATATACGTTCAGCCGAATATGAATGGTCAGCTATTCTGACAATTCATCATTTCAAATCCATTTCAAGTTCTGCAGGCAAATCTTCTCTTCTCTTGAATGTAAGATTTTGCTATTTTCTCTGCTTCATATTGTTGTACATTATACAACACCATCTCAGGTAGTGCATCTGAATCTCATTGTATGTATAATGCAATGACAATAAAGGAATCTGATTTATTATTGTTGGGCTTTTGGTTGCACAAGACAAGTAATATGAAGACGGTCAATTGAGTTCATGGAACTTGTGATGGACACATTTTGTAAACGAAGAAAAGCCATCAACAGGGATGCACTGAACGTATATTGGGTCGACACTGACTCAAATAGCTGGATCGTTCGATCTATCAATGTCAATGGGGCCGATCTCTTTAGATTTATCTACTGTACCTTATTCATTACATCCTGGAATTTTAATTTTAAGTTTTGACCAATTTGATGCTGCATTGAAAAGGTCACTTCCACACAGTGAAGAACAAAACCTCTTGATTAAACAGTGGTTTGGGATTGATACTTGGCCCAGGTATCTCACATCGGCCAATTCCTAATCAATGATTTACTGATAATGAAAATAACTGTTACGTTAGTAGTTTTGAGTTTTGATTACTCAATTAATTGAATATTTATACACAATGTCAGTGAGTGCGCAAATTACTTTATTTGTCGGACCAAAAGTCCAAAACTTGAAGATATTAAGTTATTAATGATATAAAAGAAAAGAGCAGCAAATCCTTTAGATGCTGGAACCAGTGAATCTGTAGAACGTTTCCATGATTAATTATTTAAATGATTAATCCATTTTTTGATTAAGCAATTTCCTAGAAATGTCAGATGATACAATCTATGAAATTAAGAGACAAATTGTTCCAGCAGTTGAAAATAAAAAAACGGAAAAAAGTAAACAAAACAATTTTACATAGTATGTTTAAGTCAATTCAGTGCAGTTATTCACCAAATATTTAAACTTGACCCACATGAACAAGCATATTAATATTATTTTAGAGGATAAAAAGAGACAGTATTAATTGTATAGAGTATAAATTATTCCTTTTACCATGACCACAATATTAATTCCTGACCTTCCCAGAGACACTTTTACATCATGTGTTGACACAGCACTGATAAAGCAGACATGTTTGCAGAAGATCAGGCCATATTTGCTGTTGCTGAGAAAGGAAGGGAGAGAAAGTGAGTGGAGAGAAGAGTGGGAAAGATTTACATAGAGAAACGGCTGCGAGTACAAGGTAGAGTCAATATTTGCCTTTGTGTATGGCTTAAATTGTATAGCTGCTGTTGTCTCAGGCAGCTTTTCATAGACTGATGAAGAAAGAAGTAGGTTAGATGCTGTAGATGTTACAGATTATCAGGAATGATGAGTCCCACTCAAAGAAGGTCTTCAGGAGTTTTCTTCCCATATACTAACAGAGTACACTAACTCTCTCCTGTTTTGTCATGTCAGTTACTGAAAAGAGAGCTTCTTTCTTTGGTTTAATGGATGCTGACACAAATAATAATAAGTGATACAAATAATCTGATGCACATTATTTATAAAGCATCCCCCTTCAGGCAGCAGGGTGTTAGGAATAAACAAATGGCTATCCTTAATCTTTCCACTGCAGCCAGTTTGATAAGCAAAATGTTGGTATTTGATTACTCAGAGTGAGCTATGACCAAATTTGGTGCTGCAGACAGGCAGGCTACATATCTGAGGTTTGAGTCACTGCAGCCACTGAGAAGGCAGTGTACTTCATGAAAATCTGAGGGGAAACTATCACTTTTTTCTTAAGAATTATTTACTCATATCTGTAATTTCAGTTTAACATGAAAACAACCTGCTCCAGTTTTTTGTCTCTGCTAGAATAATCACTTTTTTGTTTAAGAGTTGATAATTGATTGAAATCCCAGATGATTTAAGCCCAGATCTTCTTTCCTTTTGACTCTTTGCACCACAAAGATTTTATTATGTCAGCATTTCACAGTCTGTTATCAGTGGAGAAAGCCAAAAGGTTGGCCTTGTTTTTTTTAAGAACTAGGCCAGTGTGTTGATTAAAGTACTGGGAAAGCTTAGAGCATCAAAAGAAAGACAAGACAAGTGACAGTAGTAGAGCATAATACACAGATCAGACTGTACAATATCTGCACAATACTGGTGTGATCCAACACAAGTACAAGTGTGGTAATTCTCTGGTATTTGGGTAATTTTGAGTCGTTTTTGTGGGGGGTTTGGCGGTTTGTACAGACTTCAATGTTTTTCTTCTTCTCTGCACAGACCCACAGGGACATTTACACGTATCTTCAGAAAACCATAATATTAACCATAGTGAAAGTTGTCTATTAATGCCTCATGTGTAGGGTTGACTATCAGACCTAAACTCTTAGCACAGAGTTTCAACACTCATTCTCTAATCACTTTCTAATTTAAGTAAAAAGTTGGTAGGCAAAGTTTGTGAATTACTGCTTGTGTTTAAACAACATTCATACTTTGACAAGTTTGGCTTCTTTTGACAAAATAAGAAAAGGGTTTTGTAGAATAACATTTATATTACCATATTAATATAACCTATTGTTTTGCAAGGATTATTATTATTTTTCTGCTGCGCAATCGCATTTTTGAGGTGCTTAGAATGCTTGAAAACTCTCAAAAATTGGCACACATGGCAGACCTGGCGAAAATGGCAAAGTTGTGTAGTGATTTGGCTCGGGCTTGGCCAGCGGGTCCATAGCGCTCCCTAATGCACGCCGTGGTTCAGTTAAAGTTTCTTTGATGTTCACAGAATTTGGTGGGGACATTATTCTTATCTTGGATTTCATGCATTCATTTTAGGGGTGGGCGATATATCGTCTACGATAATATCGTCATTGTTGTGTTAACGATGTGCAAATTGACATTATTGAGTATTTAAATTACTTTAAAAAAAACACTTCAAAACACACATTAAAAGTGTAGAGTGGTAGAAGGGCGACAAAGATGGCGGCACGCAATTGGCAGCTCCTAGCTCTCCTGTCGGTGTATATTTATGGTTTTTGTTTGTGTTTTTCGTAACGTTCCCATGTCGAGGTCTTACTAACAAGTACAGCCACACTGAGCTAATCAATATAGGACTACAATACAACACAGCCGTTATGAGAGCCTTTCAGGCGGCTCCTAACATCCTGAAGACATAGATGTCATGTAGTCTAATTGAACACTTCAATCAATAAAAAAAAGACAATAAACCATAAATGGGTTCCGTTGTGATAATGAAATGTGTACAGTAGACCCATCACTGTGACTGATCCATAATGTTTTTGTTTCCTCTGTCCAGCTTCATGGAACGATGAGAGTGGTGATGGAGCCTCTGCTGGGGGCCATGCCTTTGATCGGAGCCCTGTCCGTCTTTTTCCTCAAGAAACCAGTGAGTACCTTGTAGGGTTGTCAACATATATTCTGAATTCTAATACAAATTGTAAAACATTCAAACCTGAAAATTCCCAGTGGCAGCAACCTTTTTGTTTTTTTTCTTTTCCTTTACAGTAGCGATGATACTCTATTTTTTCATAACATAGCCTACCTGTACTACATGTACAGTTGTCGCTTAGTAAATTGAAAACATGACGATGGCGTCATTCACGTGCATATTAAGTAGCCACATGTATCTGTTTTGGTCTTATACATCCACAGGTTTACCGCTCCAGCGGAGAGGATGGTTCGTTTAGACAGCAGCTACGTTTACAAGAGTTTGTCCAAAGTTCAAGATTCGTTGCAAACTAAAATAAACAGTTAGACTACAAACTGACATCTTTCATTTTAGCTTGTTTGTAAAAAGTCGCTATTTGCAGAGAGCTATGTTTGCACAGCGCGGTGGACAAGAGTGGACAGCGCAGACAGAGCAGACTGAGATATGGGTTTCTACATGTTTATTCCTGTAGAACAGGTAGGTGGGTATTGATAAGTGTTGACTCTTTAATCATGCAGGGTTTATTGTAGGCTACTTACAGTAACGAGTGTAGCGTTAATTCATCTGCGCCAGCAGCAGTAAATAATGTACAGGTGCTGGTCATATAATTAGAATATCATGAAAAAGTTGATTTATGTCAGTAATTCTAATTTCATTCAAAAAGTGAAATTTGTATATTCATTCATCACACACAGAGTATTATATAGCAGATATATTTCAAATGTTCATTTCTTTTAATTGTGATGATTATAACTGACAACTAATGAAAATCACAAATTCAGTATCCGAAAATTAGAATATTACTTAAGACCAATACAAAAAAGGATTTTTAGAAATGTTGGCCAACTGAAAAGTATGAACATGAAAAGTATGAGCATGTACAGCACTCAGTACTTAGTTGGGGCTCCTTTTGCCTGAATGACTGCAGCAATGCGGCGTGGCATGGAGTGGATCAGTCTGTGGCACTGCTCAGGTGTTATGAGAGCCCAGGTTGCTCTGATAGTGGCCTTCAGCTCTTCTGCATTGTTGGGTCTGGGTATCATCATCCTCTTCACAATGCCCATAGATTATCATATGAGGTTAAAGTCAGGCAAGCTTGCTGTAATTATAGAGCAAGTTCAGGTCCTTGAAGCCACGTACTGTTGGCTTTGGCACTGTGTGCAGTGCCAGAATATTGGAAATGAAATCTGCATCTCAATGAGTTGGTCAGCAGCAGGAAGCATGAAGTGCTCTAAAACTGCAGGCAAACGGCTCGTTGACCTGGACCTCAAACACAGTGGATGACACCTAGCCAGATGACCTTGCGCTTTTAGGCCATCACTGACTGTGGAAACTTTGCACTGGACTTTGGCTTAACGTGGATTCTGTGCTCTACTCTTCCTCCAGACTCTGGGACCTTGATTTCCAAAGGAAATGCAACATTACTTTCATCAGAAGAATATAACTTTGGACACTCAGCAGCAGTCAGTCCTTTTTTGTCTTTAGCCCAGGCGAAGACACTTTACCATCTTGTTCAGGAGTGGCTTTGACACAGGAATACGACAGCTGAAACCCGCTGTCTTTGCATACGTCTGTAGTGGTGGTTCTTGGCTTTTGTCCGCTGCAGTCCACTCTTTGTGAATCCCACATTCTGAATGGGTTTTGTTTCACTATTGTACACTTTTTTCTTCCACATCTTTTCCTTTCCTTCGCCTCTCCTATTAATGTACTTAGACACAGAGCTCTAGACAATAACTTCTTTAAATGACCTTTTGTGTCTTGCCTCCTAGCAATACTGAGTGTCAATGGTCGTCTTTTGGACAGCTGTCCAGTCAGCAGTCTTCCCCATGATTGTGTAGCCTACAGAACTAGACTGAGGGACCATTTAAAGGCCTTTGCAGGTGTTTTGAGTTAATTAGTTGATTAGAGTGTGGCACCAGGTGTTTCAATATTGAACCTTGTCACAATATTCTAATTTTCTGAGATACTGAATTTGGGGTTTTCATTAGTTGTCAGTTATAATCACCAAAATTAAAAGAAATAAACACTTGAAATATATCAGTCTGTGTGGAATGAATGTATACATTATACACGTTTCACTTTTTGAATGGAATTACTGAAATAAATCAACTTTTTCATGATATTCTAATTATATGACCAGCACCTGTATAATCTGTATCGTTTCCAATCAGTTACATGTGCTACGTGAAGTAACGCACACACATCGGGTCTTGTGTGTGTGTGTGTGTGTGTGTGTGTGTGTGTGTGTAGCGCGGGCATAGCTGTTCAGAATCTTGTCTATCTTCCATAATGCAACGCTTGTATCCGAGCACTCTAAAGGCTGTTTACTTTTCATTTGATCGTGTTTGCTTGCTACGTTGCCATCCTCTTGAATGACATTAAACACAACATATAGTTCCTGAGTGGTTTCATCTACCCTGTTTAACGTGTTGAAGCTCCCCGGCGGCACAGTAGCGCTGTAGCTGGCCGGTGAGGGCTGCTTGAAGGCGCCGTCCTCACACTGCTGCTGCTGCCGTAAACTGGACACGGCAACGTTAAGTGCTGCTGCGGGGACATTGGGTCCTCTTCCAGCATTGCTGGAGGACAACCTGTGCTGTACAAAAATGTAATTATAGTTCGCCTCAAACTTTTTATTTGGGTATTTATTTAATTCGTATCATTTCTTCCCCAAGCTTATAAAATAAATTTTGGTCGCACATAAATTTACAGGGTCGGTCAGAAACCGGAACCAAACAATTATTTTTGTTTGGCCAAGCTGGTCGTTCAGAGTTCACAGCGAGCGAGGGGGATTGTTGATGACGGTCTATCATATGGCTGGCACTACCCAAAGTAAACAAACAACCAGGGTGAAAAAAAGACACCACAAACATGAATAACTGTAGAGACAACTAGATTCGGGAAATTCTGTCTGTAAGGACCAACGCCGGAATCTTCAGACAAATTCAGGGAATGGCAAGAGACTTGTTGTTTCTGACCAAATTTCCCGTGATGGGAATAACGGCGTTATAAATAACAGCGTTACTAACGGCGTTACTTTTTTTCAGTAACGAGTAATCTAATTGATTACTCTTCCCATCTTAATAACGTTGTTACCGTTACTGCCAAAAAATGCAGCGCTTTACTATAATTGAAGCTGTTATTTTCATCAGACCAACTAGATCTCTTGTTTTACTGTTCTTCCTTGGTTAGTGGGCGGTGCACGAGACAAGCACATACATGCTGACGATTGGCTGAGGTTGAGTAAAATGTCATGGTAAGCCAATCAGAGGTAGAGTTGGGCGGGTGTTTGAAAGCACGCATAGTTGGACACACAACAAACAACACAAGCCAGTCAGTCAACGAGAGAGAGACAGGTATGGCGTTATGAAATCAAGGAGAGGGTTAACTTCTCCTGCTCCAGATCTCCCACCGTGGTCAGAAGGACCAGGGGAGACACTTTGGTTCTCTCACTATGACTCTAGAGTCACTACACGCTCCAAAGCTAATCGCTGTCACTCTCTCACTTCTCCCTCGCTCTATCACCTACTCCCCCCACACACACACACACACACACACACACACACACACACACACACACACACACACACACAGGTTTGACGCACACACCAGCGCACAAGTATAACCATCAGGCCACTTACATTATTTGCACTACAGAGAGTGCATATATTTGTTATTTATTTTTGGTATAGTGCTTATAATAATAATTTCATTTTGCCCAGTTGTGGCCTGTTGAGGTTTTGTGTTATTTGTATGGATCCACTATATAAACAGAATATCTCCATACATGGTATTTGATTTGATTGGAGGCTAGTCTCACTTTGTCCCACAGCAACATTAAAATAGTTTAGATGTGTGTACATTGTTTCTGTTAATAATGTATTGTATTAAGTGTCCATTTCATTATAATATTCAGATTTATCATAAATAATGGAACATGCACATGTATTTTAAGTTCCATTAAAGAGGGGTACGTGGAGGTGGGGTCACATTTGAGCATTTAAAAATTCACTTGAAAGTAACGCAATAGTTACTTTCTGAAGTAACTAGTTACTTTCATATTTGTAACTGAATAACTAATTTAATTACTTTTTGGAAGAAGTAACTAGTTAACTGTAACTAATTACTTTTTAAACGTAACTTGCCCAACACTGCAAATTACAATCCAGCTACGTCATGCCTCCTGCTTCGGGCTGTGACGATAAATGCATCAACGCAATACTGGCAGTGACGGGACACTACCGCGATGATGACATCATCACGGCATTATTTATTTTATTATATTGTTTTGCTGGTGAAAGTTACAGGAGTGTATATGTCATGTGATATGAAATGGAAACTGGTACAAGCGGCATCCCGCTAGTACCCCTGATGTGCTGGGTACTAGCACACCTTGCAGCTTTAAGTAGTTATGTCTCCGATTGTATTGGCTTGCCCTCTTATGTACATAATGCACAAAAATAGATATATCCGGATATATTCGAACATGTGTTTTTTTTAAGGAATATTAAGTCATTTTGACAGCCCAAGAACAGAATATTTTTAGTGCAAATGTAATTTTGTTAATCCGATTTTCAGCAAAGCGGATTATCAAGTTTTTTTTAAAGTATTTTAAATGAGAACAGATTAATAATCATAATACATTTTATTAATATAGCGCTTTTCACAATACTCAAAGACACTTTACAGAGTTAAAAAAAGGAAACCACACACTACAAATATTAAAATATGCCCTATATACAATACATACTTGGATCCATTAGCCAAACTCCGGTGTACCGATTGAAAGAGGGCCAACTAGCTCCATGTTTGATATTTTAAAAGGCTTTGCAAATTGTGAAAGAAAAGCCTGAACAAAAATGCTGTGTAATGCACTGAAATCATTTCAACAGCATTTTGCAAAAGCACAAATTAATACTGTATGGATATACCTTATTATGTTTCTGCTGGTACTGTACAGTTGTACAAAACCACAGCATTCTCCACTTCCTGAACGCTGCCCAGCTCCCCAGTCCTTCTTTATCAGTGCATTCCTTCTCTCTGACTGCTGTCTTCCTTCCTTTGCCTTAGTACATTCTACCTCCCAGATATAGGCTTTGATACTGGTGCCTACATAAACAGAATCACCATCAAAAGGCTGAAACAGAGATGTGAAATTGTTCTTTCTCCTCCAAAAATGCATTTTCAGTTTTCAGTCTGAGTAAGACGTTTTAGAAGAAGGAAGCATTAGTTACGTCAGCCGCAACACTCAAACTTGTGTTTTAATATATATGGACCAAGTAGAAGTCTGTGTGGAGGTGTGGAGATCTCAGGCAGGTCCTTGCTGACACACACATGATCATCATGATTGGTTCATAGCCGTGATATAATAACCGTGATATAATAACCACATACAATGACTATGATTCATATTCTTTTGCACAATAAATATCACTTCATGTATCGAAAAACAAACTCACAGATGGCTATGGTGACGGCGTTTAAAAAATAGTCATATAAACATTATT
>NC_135866.1:110000-125000 GCF_031162955.1 Sander vitreus
TTCACAGAATAAAACAAATCCTCCTGCTCCTTCTGACTGATTTGTTTACTCTTTTAAAATCAAATCATCCTATCGGGACGTAGAGCCTCCCTGTCTCAGCCTGTCTTGCTCAGGCCTGGTAGTCACTGCTTGCTCGCCTCACCTCTGCATCTCCATTAAGACTACACCCCATTTTAAAATTTTGATTTTTTGCCTCTATTCTCTGACAAAATGGTAGCAAGCAGTGAACCCAAACTCCAGGCTTCTTTATGGACACGACATCCATGTTTTAATACAGTCTGTGCAGCTGCTTGAACTGCAGCACCACTCCTTATATTTTTACTTCTACCAGGGTGAATTTTTAATACTACAACTACCATGCTGCTGCTATTATGACTACACTTAGTACTGCTGTACTGTTACAATCACTTTACCACCTCTGCATCCTTTGATGAAACTAATGCTAATGCAAATACTATTACTGCTGCTTTAACTCACACTTCTTTAGCTGCTTCTAGGGTTGGGCAGTATGATGTTATGTAATGAGGCTGTTTATACTAAAGCAGCTTTCCCCTAATGCTTTTGACCATATCATGTACTCATACTGCCACTGCTTTTATTATTGCTCCATCACAACTGCTACTAAATGGATTACTCCTATGACTACTGTACATTCAGGTATAACAGTACTGCTGCAACTACAACTGGTCCTGCTATAATCATTGCTGCCTGTACTGTTACTAGAGCACTACAACTTTACCTGCTGTTATTGCAGTATCAGTAATCCTAATAAACTGGTTCCTTTGCTAACCCAGTTTTCTATTGAAGTACAGTGGGTACGGAAAGTATTCAAACCCCTTTACATTTTTCCCTCTTTGTTTCATTGCAGCCATTTGCTAAAATCAAAAAAAGTTCATTTTATTTCTCATTAATGTACACTCAGCACCCCATCTTGACAGAAAAAAACAAATGTAGAAACTTTTGCAAATTTATTAAAAAAGAAAAACTGAAATATCACATGGTCATAAGTATTCAGACCCTTTGCTGTGACACTCATATTTAACTCACATGCTGTCCATTTCTTCTGATCCTCCTGGAGATGGTTCTACTCCTTCATTGGAGTCCTGCTGTGTTTAATTAAACTGATTGGACTTGATTAGGAAAGGCACACACCTGTCTATATAAGACCTTACAGCTCACAGTGCATGTCAGAGCAAATGAGAATCATGAGGTCGAAGGAACTGCCCAAGGAGCTCAGAGACAGAACTGTGGCAAGGCACAGATCTGGCCAAGGTTACAAAAGAATTTCTGCAGCACTCAAGGTTCCTAAGAGCACAGTGGCCTCCATAATCCTTAAATGGAAGAAGTTTGGGACGACCAGAACTCTTCCTAGACCTGGCCATCCAGCCAAACTGAGCAATCGTGGGAGAAGAGCCTTGGTGAGAGAGGTAAAGAAGAACCCAAAGATCACTGTGGCTGAGCTCCAGAGATGCAGTAGGGAGATGGGAGAAAGTTCCAAAAAGTCAGCTATCACTGCAGCCCTTCACCAGTCGGGGCTTTATGGCAGAGTGGCCCGACGGAAGCCTCTCCTCAGTGCAAGACATATGAAAGCCTGCATAGAGTTTGCCAAAAAACACATGAAGGACTCCCAGACTATGAGAAATAAGATTCTCTGGTCTGATGAGACCAAGATTGAACTTTTTGGCGTTAATTCTAAGCGGTATGTGTGGAGAAAACCAGGCACTGCTCATCACCTGCCCAATACAATCCCAACAGTGAAACATGGTGGTGGCAGCATCATGCTATGGGGGTGTTTTTCAGCTGCAGGGACAGGACGACTGGTTGCAATTGAAGGAAAGATGAATGTGGCCAAGTACAGAGAGATCCTGGAAGAAAACCTCATCCAGAGTGCTCAGGACCTCAGACTGGGCCGAAGGTTCACCTTCCAACAAGACAATGACCCTAAGCACACAGCTAACATAACAAAGGAGTGGCTTGGGAACAACTCTGTGACCATTCTTGACTGGCCCAGCCAGAGCCCTGACATAAACCCTATTGAGCATCTCTGGAGAGACCTGAAAATGGCTGTCCACCAACGTTCACCATCCAACCTGACGGAACTGGAGAGGATCTGCAAATCCAGGTGTGAAAAACTTGTTGCATCATTCCCAAGAAGACTCATGGCTGTACTAGCTCAAAAGGGTGCTTCTACTCAATACTGAGCAAAGGGTCTGAATACTTATGACCATGTGATATTTCAGTTTTTCTTTTTTAATAAATTTGCAAAAATGTCTACATTTCTGTTTTTTTCTGTCAAGATGGGGTGCTGAGTGTACATTAATGAGAAATAAAATGAACTTTTTTGATTTTAGCAAATGCCTGCAATGAAACAGAGTGAAACATGTAAAGGGGTCTGAATACTTTCCGTACCCACTGTATATAAGCATCAAAACTGGGTCAGAAAACCAGGTTAAGCTCCCATTCTGAATATGAGAATCTTGGTTAACGTGTAGATGTTCCCTTTTATGTAAGCTGCATCTGATTGTAGGGAACATGTTACATTTCATCATCTCTGCAAATGCAGATTTGCACATAATTTGTGTTGCAGTGTCAACATAAACATGGCCGTGTGCAGCACCTCCTATACGAATAAATTAGAAGACATTTCAGTGCACAAGTTTATTTTTCAGTTGTTAAATGCTCAGAGAACATCTAAAGGCCCTGACACACCAAGCCGACCGCCGGCCGTCGGTCTCAGCTGGGCTGACGGCAACTGACCGCCAGCCGAGTTTGTGCGTTGTTTTCGGCCGAACAGCCAATTAATCTGATTGGCTGTTCAGCTTGGAATCAACAGTGAGGAAAGCAAACAAACGTCTGTGACCGAGGAGTCGAGGAGGTACAAATTTGGGAAATGAGAAGGCCCATATAGTGTATATAGCTTCTTTTTTCATTTTTGATTCATCACTCAATCAATTTTCCTGAGCTTATGTAACGAGATCATTTCCCCGATGTGGGATCAGTTCTCTGTTCCAGCCGTGTTTTTTTTATTGGTGATGAGACACTTTTTCACATTAGGCGTCTTATTTTATTTACTCTCCTGATCCACTGTCATTTCTAACAGATGTTTTTTTGGTTATGTGATGTCATTTCCAAAGTACCTTACTACATACTTCCTGTTTGTATGAAGGCTAACCCAATCTGCTCTATTGATTATCGGGTTGATTGAATTAAAGTCAGGCTCCTCAGCTTCTGCTGACTCATGACGCCGTCAGAGAGGGGCTGATAATGTGTAGACAAAGAGCTTGGTGCAGGGAAACCTAACAGAGTATTTTACTGTCACTGATTGTTTCATACCAAAACTTTTATATTGAATGTGTCTGCTGTAGCTGAGAAAAGTTGCATATATTATATGAAGGAAATTTGCAGACATATAAGTTTTTCCTCAAATCATGCTTAGTGTTGGACTAATTCAGGCTTTTGAATTAGATTAATTGCCAATATTTTGTTCCAACATTCAGTTTATTTTATTATTTTGATGCCAGAACATTGCACAAAAATAATTCTTCAGGTGTTCCTTATTAGCCAACTTTTATGAATATCATAAAAACTAGCTGTTTCAATACGTTGTACAAATTCTTCCCACAAATCCTCGAACATGCAAACTTTATAGATTATGTTTGGTATTAAGATGTATTTATTTATAAGAACAATGCACATTATTAACATTTCTGTAAATGCGCCAGTGTTAGCCAGCTGGGTGATTTACAACAGTAGTCCTAGTTACCTAGCATGCATGTCTTTATGGTAGGAGCAAACCGGAGCACCAGGAGGAGTAGGGGATCATGTTTTACCTCCAAACCTTTCTCATCTTTTATTAAAATCTAAATCATCAATCAACATCAATCTTTTCTCTCTTTCAGTTGCTGGACATCAATTGGACGGGACTGACAAACATGCTGGACATTCCTGGTGTCAAGTAAGACTGCATGTAATGGGCTTTGAGTATGTCTCATGACTGTGTGTGTGTGTGTGTGTGTGTGTGTGTGTGTGTGTGTGTGTGTGTGTAATAGAGAAACAATTTCATAAATGTGTCCGTTTTGTCTCCACACTGTGTAAATACTATCTTTGGATCACAGTGCGCTACATGCAGCACACATCATGTTGACCCTAGTTTTAAGGCTCACTGTTACCTCTGACCTCTCTGTGGCGATCAGATCTAAGTGTTTTATTTATTGTTTACATAATTACCACATAATAAGCAGCACATTTTGAGCAGTTAACATTTTTATTTCATTTTTATTATCTAATTTAATTATCTGTCTGGCACTGCAATGTGGGAATATTTCAACCTCTTATTAGACTGGATGAAAATATTATTATGGTTTAACTGAACCCTACTTTCCAATGCAAACGTTGGACAAATTATTAAGGCACTAAAATGAATTCAGAGCGGATTCATTCAAATTTCTCATTTAAATATACAGTGAGACTGTGAGTGCCATTCAGTATGAAACATAGTTTCTCTCTGTGACTCACTCATTTGATCTATTAATCATCATAGGACATTTGAATGTCACAGAAACCTTGAATCACACATTATCTACTTCTCTTTATACATCCGTAGTAGAGCTTCTTGAAACTGACTGTTTTTTCTGTTTATTCCAAAATATAAGCTGGAATATAAAAAATAACACATTCAGTGTAGCATATATTTGACGAGAGAATAAAATAAAAAGCTTAAATATTGCAATAAACATGTTCTTTTAAAATCTGACTTTGCTCGAGATATGTGTCTAATTGTTTTTTTATTGCACTTCCTTGCATTATCTTAAATCCTAAAAACAGCCCAGATCATATATGCAACAAACAACAAAAGCTTGAAACCCAACCTGCCCATCCTGCAGAGTACTGTTACCACCCTGCTAACTATGTTCCTCTGTGTTGGCCTGTTGCTGTCTCCTGTGGGTTTACTGTTTGTTTTCAGCAGACAAACTTGCTGCGGTTTCCAAAAAGACTCCGCCCTGTGAAATGTAGCTTTCCTTGTTTGACGAGTTTGTGGGACAACTACAGTGTTGTGTGTGTGTGTGTGTGTGTCTACAGTGATCGAGCTGAAGACCTGCCCTCGCCCCACCCTCCCCACTCTCTTCCTGTTTGTTAGTGTGAGGGCTCATTATTTCCTCAGTGATGATTTGCATTTTCCCTGGAAAACCTTTATGGGTTTTTTGTGCGTGAGCAGACCAGGAATCCGCTTTAAAAAATAAAATTGTTGCATTCATTTGAAAATGTAATCTGAAACTGCTCCAGTATACACACTTTCAGTGGGAAATTGTGTTTGTAGTGAAGCAGTGCAGCTGTATTTTAATGCAGGTTGCTGCTGCCCTCTAGAGGAAATGAGGGGAAATATTTGTTGTCTGTATCATCCATGCATACAGTGCACACTGTATAAACAACATGAGGACAAAATCGAATATGCAGCTAATATTTTTAAAGTCCAGCTTAGAGTATGATAATTTAGAAGAGAAAGAGTTGGGAATCTACTTGGAAATGCCTTTCTGATAGTTCAGTCACATGTTCTGTATATTAAAGGCCCTGAAAAACTGTTTTCATAAAGGGTCAGTTCACCCAAACCACAAAAAAGCAAAGCTCTTTTCTCATTCAGCCTCTGGTGATAATATCTAGCCATAGAAATAGTGGGGTAGATATCAGCCTGTTGAGATTTCGGCCTCCTTGCAGACCCTGAATGGAATTTTGCATTTGGCTCCA
Organism: Sander vitreus; assembly: GCF_031162955.1. NCBI lineage: Eukaryota > Metazoa > Chordata > Actinopteri > Perciformes > Percidae > Sander > Sander vitreus. The sequence continues at coordinate 115,743 of NC_135866.1, forward strand.
GTAAAGGACTCCATAGTTCTGCTGGGAGACTTTGTACATGGGCAATAATGGAGACACCTGGAGAGGCGTGATTGGGAGCAACGACCTCTCTGATCTAAATCCTAGCGGTCATTGGTTGTTAGACTTCTGTGCTAGTCATCGATTGTCTATAACAAACACCACGTTCCTATATAAGGTGTACGTGGTACCAGAGCACTTTGGCCGAAGGTCAATAATCGATTTTGTGCTCAGATCTGAGGCAGCATGTTTTGGACAGTCTAGTAAAAAGAAGGGCGGAGCTGTCAACCGATCACCACGTGGTGGTGAGTTGGATCAGGGGGTTTGGGAAGACTATGGACAGACCTGGTAAGCACAAATGGGTAGTGCAGGTAGCGATGGGTATCCTTCGGATTGTATTGATACCGATATCCATACCGATACTGCCTATCAATATAATACTTATCAATACTCTTATCATTACTACTATCTATAATATGGTGCAAAAAATAAAGACATTAAAGGTTAAACTGTTATTTCATTTATACTTTTTTGCAGAAATAAGTTAAATTGTTTCCTGGGTTTCCTGTATATATAATGAGGGAGGATTAATTGCTACAAATTTCTGGCCTAACAAATACGGTATAAACCTTGAGGTCTAGAAAGGAGCACAATCTGTTTAGACTAGAGCTCGACCAATAAGGATTTTTAAGACCGATATCGATACAAATATTTGTTGATTTAAAAATCCGATATTCCGATATATCGGCCGATATATATTTAAAAAAAAAAATCCAGAAACGCGTAACAAAACATAAACAGATTTCCCTAACATTAGTTATTTGTAGTTATTTATGAATATGATAATGCAGTTTAAAAATTAACTTGTTTGTTTTATTTTCACAACAGAATAGAGGAACATCAAAATATATTAAAGTTTTGATAAATAAAATGTATAAAAATACAAACTTAAGATATGAAACTTAAGGTCCTTTGAACAAAAACACAATAACAAAAAAATCTAAGAGTGTTGCCAACAGGGACGTTGTAGAGCGCCCTCTGGTGGACAGACTATGCAGCGGCAACACTCAGAACATGGTTGAAGGGGGTTTTCGTCAGTTTGTATTTTATTTTTTAAATATTCATTTATTGGCCATTATAAATGCCGATACCGATAGTTTGGAAAATGCCTAATATTGGCCGATAATATCGGCCCACCGATATATCGGTCAGGCTCTAGTTTAGACCCCCCTTTTCCCATTGGGGGAAGGTGATTGATCTACTCCCCATCAACAAATCTTTGTTAATTAAAAATGGGGGAATAAAGATGCCTGCAGGAAGAATTACAGTACCTTTTCACCGAGCGCCAAATCTGAACCAGATGGGATACGATCACACCGCATCGTAGCCGACACTGCCTAACAGATCTGTTGGCAGATAGCACATCTGCCAAGCTGCCGAACCGCATTCAGCATCTCGGCATAGTTGTGTTTAATGATGCGATTCAGCGAGGGGAATATATCAGTACCTAGCGAGGTTATAATCGTTAACGAAAATGAACGAAATAACGAAAACTAGGTGGGGAAAAAACATTGTCATTAACTGAAATAAAAACGAGGCATTACAAAAAAAACAATAACTAAACTAAAACTGTAATGTCTGTTTGCAAAACTAACTAACATAAAATAAAATTATCGAGTAAATGTCCTTAGTTTTCGTCTTTGTCGATCTTTCATAGAGCAAATAACGTTATATCTCTCCGACCGTGACATTTCCCGTAGACATGTATAGTTTCCGACTGGGAACCCAGAAATCCCGACATTCCACGTCAAATTGAACACAACATGTCCGTGGCTCCGTCCCTCGCCTGGCATCATAGTGGTACCGAAAGTCGGAAGAAAGCGGCAGTCCTATTTGATTATGACTGTGTCAGATAAAAGCGCCTTGCAGTGGAAGGTGGTAAAATATGTGGTCAATTTATTACAGGGAAAAATCCCACGAATTTGAAAGTACATTTGAGAAGCGCATACAAGCTAGGAGGCTAACCTAGCTTACCTTAACAAGGTAAAGGAGAACGCAAAGCCCCCTTTCCCTGAAACAGAAGCTAACCCCGGTGCAGGGCATGGATGTATGGATACAGGGCCAGGCAGCATGACAGAGACAACAGCAGGACAGAGAACACTACAGGCGAGCTTTCACCGGCGACTTGACAGCTGCTGGTTAGTAAATATGCAGGAACACAAGCGGGGGAAGCGTGGGTTAATATGTGTATTGATACTGGGATGTCTACACAACTGTGTGATTTGATTGACTTCAAAAAGTTTGCCACTTTACTCGAACCAAAGTTGAAAACACCTGTTCATGTCTTCTTTAGTCTGTTGGCTATTTAGGTTTTTTCCTGGAACACGTCACTTACACATTTTGCACTTACTGCGGCGTCTTGTGTAGACTGTTTACATATTTATGACCATATGTATTTTATGTACTGGTGTTATTGTTGAATACATTGTGAATACATATTTCTAAAATTGTATGATGTTTTTGTTGAGTTATTACACAATACTTTTTCTGATCTTTTTGAATCCCCCGACAAATAACCCATATTACAAGAAAAGACTAAAACTAAAGTAAAACTAAGCATTTTCAAAAAATAAAAACTAAACTAAACTAGCAAAACCGCTTTAAAAACTAATTAAAACTAAACTGAATTTGAAAACAAAAAGTAAAAATGAAATAAAAATAAAAACTAATGAAAAATGCAAAACTGTAATAACCTTGGTACGTAGGTACCTGAACAGAGGGAATAATAGCACGTAAAGCAGTTGTCTTAGCTGCCTCATTCAGTGGCAACAAAGCCTATTTTGACCAATTCACTTTAAATCCTGAGAGTGCTCCAAACTCGTCTATATATTGATAAAAGGTGGGGGGGGTAGAATGTAGTGGGTCTTTAAGGAAGACCAAGACATCATCAGCATAAAGTGCCAGGTCATGTTGTGTGCCTTTAACCGTGATGGGTTTAATAACATATGAGAGTCGAATCATCTGTGCCAAGCGTTCAAGTGAGAGTGCAAAAAGGCTCCGGCTTAAAGGACAACCCTGGCAAGAGGATCTCGATACCGGAAATAAGGTGGAGCAGTGATTACCTGTAAGCACCACTGTGAGGGATTTGCATATAGCACCTTAGTTCATTTTATGAAGCCCTATCCAAAGCCCATCACCTCTATAACTGACCAAAAAAAGGACCATTCAAGGTGGTCAAACGCCTTCATTGCATCAAGTGATAATACAGCTAACAGGACTTTAATGTCCACAGAAGCATCAATTACATGTAGCAGCCGTCAGACATTATCAGAGGCTAGGCGTGACTTAATGAAGCAAGTCTGGTCGCAGTGCACCAGCGATGGAATATAAAACTGCAGGCAACGGGAGAGGACCTTGGCGTAAATTTTAATGTCAGCATTCAGGAGACTAAGGGGCCTATAGTTACTACATTCAGTTGGATCTTTCGAAGTAAGGAAATTACTGCAATATTCATGTCAGAAAGAGCCCTTATCCACTGAGAAATTGTAGAAATTGGGCCTAGGAGGTCTGAGAAGGCTAAGTATAGTTCTTGAGCTCTTCAAGTGAGATTGGCATGGCCAGAATATTTGCGTCATCCTCAACAAGGCGAGGCATGTTCAAATGAGCTAAAAAGTTGTCACATTTGCTCTTGTCAAAGGATACGTCTGATTCGTAAAGGTTAGACTAAAAACAATGAAAAGTGTCATTGATTTGTGCAGAGTCAGTGGTGCAATTTAATTAAGGAAATGTCTGAAAATTGTTCATTCGATATAATTTTCATGGCTAAAAGGTGGCTGGGTCTAGATCCGTGAAAGTAATATTGTTGTCTGGTCCTGTGGATCAAACATTCTGATTGCTGCTTAAGAATAATGTTAATTTCTTTCTTCCACTTTACGTTACAGAGCTATGTCTTCTGAATAATTGGCATAAGTGTTTTCCAGTTCTTGTAATTTAGATTGTTGAGCTTTACGTTGATCGGAGGCAAATAATGTAGTATTACTCCTGATGAAACCTTTGATCGAATGCCACAATATCCTAGGGTCGTCAACCAAGCCGAAATTAAAATCTATAAACTCTGAGTTTCTCCACAAACTGCATCTTAAATCCCTCCTGCTTCAGCAGAGTGGTGTTGAAATACCATCACTGTGCACGTGAAGACATACAGCTGAACACCACAATGCAGAATATGGCTTTATGGTCAGAGGGGGTTATAGGCAGTAAATTAACATTATGTAAGTCTTGGAAGAGCTTTGGGGATGCAAATAAATAGTCAATCCTAGAGGAGGACTTGTGACAAGCAGTGAAAAAGGTGTAGTCTTTCACAGATAGGTTAGTCACGCTCCACACATCTGTGAGCCTAAGACCGTTTACCCAAGCCTGTAATGCAGAGGATGCTAGTTCCTGGTCCCTAGTCTCTGAACCACCAGACCTGTCTTCAGCTGAATTCCAAACTGCATCAAAATCAGTAATCATAACTCCAGCATAATATTAGTCAAGTCACTATATACATTTTGATCAAAACAATTTGGTGCGTATGCGGATAAGAAAGCGATTGTCTTGTCATTAAGTTCTGCTTTGGCTAAAGTCAACCTACCTGCTGTATCAGACCATTTGTCCTGCAGTCTGATTTTAAGATTTCTTCTAGCTATTATAGCTACACCCTTGCTCTTTGTGAGGGATGAGGAAGATGCTATAACATGATAAAACTTATCGGCTAGGCGCCTGACATCCCCACTCAAGAGATGCTTTTCTTGTAATAATGCGGTCAACTTTCCTCTTTCATAACAACCCTAATGTGCTAACCCTTTTATGGTGGGGCATTCAAACCACCAGAGTTCCAATTTAAGATGTTACGTTCTGACATATTTTAGACCTTTGGTCCCAACCAGAGTGTCAAGTAACATTTGAGTGCAGCACCGGCGACCATCAGACATAACCAGTAAAGGTAACCATTCCACTACTATAAACTATAAAGTTAAACTAACACATATGTCTTACAATGTGTTACATAACAGACTCCACATGTACAATACTCACATTTTCCTCACGAACACACAAACATGACAAAATGTAGAAAAGGAATAAGGAAAATGTCCGCTCTCTCTCTAAACAAACATCAAAGCGCAGTGCCGCTCACTCAATCAACATCAGACTGCAACTTCTGTACAGTTTAGGATTCTTTCACTGCTTTAGTTTGCCGCCAGACAGACATTTTTGCACAAAAATAAGCTGCCCTTTGCAACAGTACAAGGTTGATTTCTGGTACAGCGATGTCTCCTCCAAACTCATTATAGTGCACTGACTGCGCTGATCACCATCTCCATAAAGTAACAGACTAATTATGCATAAGTACCTCACCCATGTCTTATGTTCTGTTGTTCCGCACTTTATTAGTTATATTATTAACTTTTGTTAGGATTTCACTGTGTGTGAATTGTTAACACAATAGACAGTATTTCAATACATATAGCATTTGTTGCATCATTTAAATGTTAAGAAAAGTGATAGGGTGAGTTCTGGGTCTCAGTCAGCTGCTTGTTTAAAGCATTTGATGTGAAACATGTTAAATAAAAGTGCTTTGAATTCAGACGTATATATGATTATTCACATCTGCAAATTATTTGTCCTTATTGCTATATCTGTTACCTTAACTGTTGATTGTGCCATTTTAAGTTATGTATTCAGCTATATCAAATCATCAGAAAATAAGGGGGTATTATGTAGATATTCTAATTACCCTAACTATGATTTTAAAATAGTTACAAAGCAAAATTATGAGTTTCTGCAACTATGAGTTGAGTTAAGATAAGTAAGGTTTTAAAGTGATCTTAACTTATTGTTATGAGTTACAGTGTCCGTGCATGTGTGTGTGTGCAGATCTATAACACTTCCTTTTGACAGTGTGATGATTCTGCAGAAAAAAGCAAAAACAAACTGGTAAATGACAACCAGGATGAGAGATTAAAATGCTTCTCACAATTTTAATAAACAAATGTTTCTAATTAAAAACCTTTATTTATCCAGGTAAGTCGATTGAGAACAACTTTTCATTTCCAACGTCACATTCACACAGTTCCACATTCATACCTGGAAGCTGCCCAGTACCACCACAGTCTGATCTGATCACATTCATACCTGGAAGCTGCCCAGTACCACCACAGTCTGATCTGATCACATTCATACCTGGAAGCTGCCCAGTATAACCACAGTCTGATCTGATCACATTCATACCTGGAAGCTGCCCAGTACAACCACAGTCTGATCTGATCACATTCATACTGGAAGCTGCCCAGTACTACCACAGTCTGATCTGATCACATTCATACTGGAAGCTGCCCAGTACAACCACAGTCTCATCTGACCACATTCATACCTGGAAGCTGCCCAGTACAACCCCAGTCTGATTTGATCACATTCATACCTGGAAGCTGCCCAGTACAACCCACAGTCTGATCTGACCACATTCATACCTGGAAGCTGTCCAGTACCACCACAGTCTGATCTGATCACATTCATACCTGGAAGCTGCCCAGTACAACCCCAGTCTGATCTGATCACATTCATACCTGGAAGCTGCCCAGTACAACCACAGTCTGATCTGATCACATTCATACCTGGAAGCTGCCCAGTACAACCACAGTCTGATCTGATCACATTCATACGTGGAAGCCTCCCAGTACTACCACAGTCTGATCTGATCACATTCATACCTGGAAGCTGCCCAGTACTACCACAGTCTGATCTGACCACATTCATACCTGGAAGCCTCCCAGTACTACCACAGTCTGATCTGATCACATTCATACGTGGAAGCCTCCCAGTACTACCACAGTCTGATCTGATCACATTCATACCTGGAAGCTGCCCACTACTACCACAGTCTGATCTGCTGGCCAGTGAGCAGCTCCACTGGAGCAGTTGGGGTTAAGGACCTTGCTCAAGGGCACCTCAGTGGTGGTAATGAGGGAGGGACAAGCACTGCTCTTTCACTTTTCCCCATCCAGATTTGATCCTGTCGGTCTGGGGATTGAACCAACGACCTCCTGTTCCCAAGCTCGCTTCATTAACCTTTAGGTCACCACTGCCTAAATCTTGTTTGATTGAAAGCCAAAGCTGGTAGAACATTTTTTTTATACTTTTTTTTATACTGTTCTGTTTAGGGATGTAACGGTATGAAAATTTAACCTCACGGTTATAGTGACCAAAATGATCACGGTTTTCTGTATTATCGCGGTGTTTTTAAAAGTGTGTTCAATATGTTCAGAAACCACTGACAGGCCTACCCAAGCTGAAATAGTTTTAAAAAGTGTAACAGTGTTTATTATATTACAAAAATATAGGCTTGTAAAAACTATTGAAAACTGGCTGCTGAAACACCTGTAAGAACCTGAACCAGAGATGTCTGACTGAGATCCAGGAAGATTTATTTACAACTCCAACATGAAGTTAACTATGAAGTTGTATTTGACGTTACAGGTGAAGTTGGATGTGGTAAGCATCTGACTTACTAAGAACATTATTTACCAAAAACTAAATGTTATAGCCACCAACATATAACAAGGAACAATACTAAGAATTACATTCATTTCTCTGTAATAATTAACATAAATGTAACATATTGCTTAGTAACATAAACTGAGAATAAGCCACATCTATTACAGCACACATATCCATAACGGAGCAAACTGTGTAATACACTTTAATAGCTAAGCACGTGGCTCAACAGGCTAGTCTGTTTACTGGTGATTGCACCTTGCTAGCAAACACTACCTGAATATCAACACGTGGCTGCACAAGTAATATTAAACAATCTATCAGCTATGCAATAAGAAACACCGCAACAGCAATATTATCAAGGCGATAATATCTCTCTCTCTCTCTCTCTCGCCAAATAAATGTCATGTCATAACAGGGGGAAAACTTAATCCACATCGTAGCAGAACACTTATTAAATATGAATACACCACGTAGCTTTAATATTTACACACAACGAGGCAGTAAAAGCCATGACAATTTAGCAAGCTACAGAATAGTTTAAGGAGAACCACGTGACCGGCGGCCGCTATGGTTGCAATAGACTGAGTTCCTAAACTCGCCTCCGTATTTCATTAAATAACCAGGTCTATTACTTTTTCTTCGACGCCAAATCGTTTTGTCTGTTGTCACAGTGACTCGGTGAAACGCCTGCAGGCACGAAAGAGCGGGTCTCGTTGTCGCCTGGGCCGTCTACTCGTTCGGAGGAGTTTGCTAGCCTGTCTGCGGCTAATGGAGTGGTGGCTAACGGAGCAGCTAATGTGAACACGCTCTCTAATATGGAGGAATTAATCGACCGGGTCTTGGAGAAGCAGCTAAGTGTGCTGAAATCAGTGATCTACAGCGCGGTGAAGGAAGTGCTGGCCTCGAAGCAACACATCGGGGCAGAACCTGAGAAGCAGGAAAGCATGGTATGTGAGCCGGACTGTCTGCGTCACACTCAAGATCCAGCGGCTTTGACTACCTGAAGAGATACAACACGAGCTGGCACTGCACGCTGAACGCAACTCAGACTCATTCATTTGCCGCGCTGCCCTGGGAACGACCCACGGTGGGAGAGGGTTCGCCTTCACTCCGGCTGCGGAGCAGGGTGTGGGACTTTGATTTGATGCCGGGGGCCGCGACTGGAGGACTCAGCACCTGTGGACTAACGGTATTTGGGCCACTGTACCGAGTTTGACTGGAAGACCCTGTGTGTAAGTTTTGACACCAACCGTTGGAGGGACACCTAATCAGACTTTAAGGAATGATGAATGCTAGCTACTCAGTCGAAGCCGAGCATTAAAGGGACACTTAACCAGATTGAAAATACATGATAAATGCTGGCTGGTGAGTTAATGAATGCATCTACTCAGTCTACAATCTATATTTTTGAGGACACTTAATCGGGCTGAAAAAAGGGAACATGATGAATCCTGAGGATGCGCTATGTAAGTTTTGTAACTAAACTTTAAAGAGACACTTAACCAGACTGAAGGTGCATGATAACTACTGGCTGGTAATCCTAAGGATACTGTATGTAAATTTTGAAGTCAAGCTTTAATGGGACACTTAACCAGAATGAAAATACCTAAATGCTGGCTGGTCAGTTTACAGTTTACGTTTGTTAACAGTTAAGCTAGACTGAAAGAACATGAGGGATACGATCTGTTTAGCTCATAGTCTGCTTATTGCTCCAACTAAATTGGT
>NC_135866.1:127500-137500 GCF_031162955.1 Sander vitreus
ACTCCATGTGATAGAAGAAGCCAAAAACCTTCCAACAACGGTAGCAGTTTTATCACTGGACGCGGAAAAGGCTTTCGACCGCCTAGAATGGAACTACTTGTGGCAAGTAATGGAGAGGCTCGGTTTGGGGCCAAATTCATTGACATGGTACGTACTTTATATGCGAATCCCACAGCCATAGTCTCAACCAATGGCCTGCATTCACAGCCATTCCCCATCGCGCGAGACAGGGATGCCCGCTTCCCCCCCCATGCTGTTTGTGATCTCTCTTGAACCGTTAGCCCAGGCCATAAGGCAAAATAAAATAAAATATGTAATGTTCAGATTAAATCCAATAACAACTCAATATCGTTATTTGCAGATGATATTTTGCTGTACATATCTGACCTTGAGGACTCTGTTCCAAAAATTCGAACAAATTTGGCTCAGTCTCCAGCTATAAAATCAATTGGAATAAATCTAATCTTCTGTTGAACAACAGACAGGTGACACCAGCTATTAGTGATACAATACCAATCCAAAGCAAAATTACATATTTGGGCATCACCATTCACGCATCCCTCCAGGACAACTATGAAACTATATTAAGTAATGTTCAAAGAGATCTGGCCAACTAGTCCGCGCTGCCAGATTCACTACGGTCCAGGATTGCTGTTGTTAAAATGAACATAGTTTCCCTTGTGAATTTCTTAAGTACAATGATCCCCCTGCCCCCACCAATAAATTTCTGGAAGAAACTTGATACCTTAATTCAGCAGTATATTTGGAATAATAAACAACCCAGGCTAAAATACTTTACCCTGCAACGTACCACAAACACGGGAGGCATGGCCCTCCCCAACCTTAAAGTGTATCACAGAGCCTTTCAGTTACGGGCCCTCAGACTGTGATGGACCCCTCATCTACAGTCTCATGGAGAGAAATAGAGCAAAACCTCACTGGAAGTCTAAGACTGCAAGACCTTGCCTTTGCAAGTGTGTGTCCAAAAAAGTGTATGCTAGCCTATGGCCCTATTATCACCAACACATTGACCAACTTTAAACACGTGGAGGAGCAACTACGCTACACCAATATGTGGAATTTGAATACCCCAATTTGGCACAATACACACTTAATGTCTGGTAACAAACCTTTTGTTTATAACCAGTGGAGTGACAGAGATATTTATACTCTAGACCAGTTATTCAATGAGAAAGGTATGTTAAGTTTTGAAGACCTGAGAGCTAGTTTTGAGGTCCCTAGGACATCCTTCTTCCTCTATCTTCGCTTAAGATCAGCCCTAAAATGTTATGGAGTGCCATGGGGAAACAGTCTTGAGGCACACCCAGTCATTAAATGGTTTGTTTATTCTCCTGTGAGAGGATTAGTGTCCAGGATTTATGCTAAACTGATGCAAGTATCTGTAGGAGAACTCCCAATACTAAAGAAATGGGAGCGAGCGCTGAGCCCTGAGGGGAACGTAATTAATTGGGAGACGGTTTGCGACATTTCCCACTGTTCCAAGAACCCAAATCACCAGCAGATCCACTTCAACATATGTCATAGGACATAATGGACTCCTCAGAAGAGATACGTCTCTAAAGTCATTCCTACTCCCTATTGCACGTTCTGTCAACCTGAACAAACTGGAACTTTCCTGCACATGGTCTGGGAGTGTGAACATTTGCATGTGTTCTGGAATAAAACAACATCAATAATATCTGATGTGATAGGATGTTGAATCCCTACTGACCCGATTGTTTTCTTACTTAATGATGACTCTAAATTACACCTGCTTGGGAGACAGAAGGAAATTTGGCTAGCTGGGTCAACTGCAACCAACCTGCCCCCCCCACTCGCATTGTATAAAACAGTGGTTGGCGTATTTTCTAGACATAGTTATGCTTGAGCACAGCAAGGATTAACAAAGCCAAATCATCAACTATAGACCTATGGAAAGCTGCAGCATCACAGGTATCAGTCCTAATGACCTCAGCATCACAGGTATCAGTCCTAATGACCTCAGCATCACAGGTATCAGTCCTAATGACATCAGCATCACAGGTATCAGTCCTAATGACCTCAGCGCCACAAGAATTAGAGGAGAGCGACTAGACAAGGTGGGATTTCTGTTTTTGTTTGTTTGTTTTTTTTCTTTTCCTCTTGACCGCGGAGGGTGGGGGGTGGGAGAGGGTTTTTGTTCTTGTTCTATTGTATTTGTTTGTTCTGTTGTTGTTTAAAATGAAAAAATAAATAAAAAATGTATCTTAAAAAAAGAAAGAATAGTTTAAACTTGTGTTCTGGGCTAAACACGACTTTAACAAGAAAAGAACAATAAAGAAGAAAGTCCGTTTACAGCTGTTCTGTCCCATTTCTCCTGTCTGAGATCAAAGCGATGACTCTCGTCACTGATTGGTCAATCATCTCAGGAGAGAGAGCAAGTGTTATGATGGCCTTTGAATACAAGGCTGATAAATGTCCTGAGCGCTGTCATCTCCTCCTCACGCCACAATGGAAGTTGCCCACGTGGCAACTTCAGGATCCTCGGATGAAGCTGGGAACACGCGGTTTCCACACCGTGGTAATCCACCGTGATAATAATGAAATCGACAATTGTTATCATCAACATTTTTACTGTGGTTTACCGTTACACCGGTAATTGTTACATCCCTAGTTCTGTTGTTGTTATACGGTCTTTTCCAGCTCTTTGTGTTGTAATTGCACTTGCTTTTTATTTTATTTTTTTACATATATTATGTACTCTTTATTATTATCCTCTCATTACGTTCCTTCTCTATTCTCTCTCTCCCCTCTATCTCTCCTCCTTTTCTATCCTCCATCTATCTCAGTGGTTTGTGTGATAACATCATCCAGGACATCATCTACAGCTTTGTGGTCCTGCCCAACCGCATCACCATCCCTCTGGTGGGAGAGGCCGAGCTGGCCCAGCTACGCTTCCCTGTGCCCAAGGTGATATACACAGACAGTTACTTATAGTTTTGAATCAATAAATCAATTAATCGACCTGTTGATCGGTGGGAAAGTATTTGATAATAATTTGGTTCTTTGGTTCCATCTTCTCAAATGTGATAATTTTATGCTTAACACTGCTTTATACTGTTTAAAAATGAATATGAATATTTAAAATAATCACTTGTTGCATTTCTTGTTATTGATAACAGTGTGATGTTGAAATAGCACCAAAAATCCCCAAACTTATCTATAAACTATCTTTAAATCCTTCTATAATTGAACTGAACTGAACTGAATCTGAACTGCAGCTGCTCCTCATATTAAATTATTACACAAATGTCCCTTGTAGGGCCCTATGAAATCTGTTTTATTTTTTTTCAAATTCAGTTTTCGGATTCATTTTTAGCCCTTTCAGATTTTTCGGATTTGCTTGATTTCTTTTCACTTCTAAGCAGTGTTGACCCTAACCCTATGTTGAGGACACTGCGATCTCGGTTGTCAGAGGTTTCGTCGACAACAACCAAGATTTTATTTCCACGGATCTCTTGCAGCACTTTTTGCGTGTGCTGGTCAAAGACCGGCGGCAGGTGGGTCTGCCTCTCTGCTTGCCATGTTTAACAAGAAACGGACGTATCCTCTTCATTTTCTCTAGCGGTATGTCAGCTTTAGCACACGTTGCAACAAAATCTTCCACAAAGTCACGGCTTGTATCTGTTGATTTAGTCGTTGCCTCCATGGTAACCTGGAGGGATTTTCCCGCTGGAGATTTAGCTAGCTTTGTTCTTGAGATGAACTTTTGATTTCAAATGGTTGTCGGGAGGTGCCACTCGCTTTGACATTTTTTCCCTCACAACAAACTCAACGTGAACGTGATGACGTATGGTTACTAGGCAACAGGCTGTGCCATTTGGCCACGGTTTAGGTAGTGACCTGTCTCTGCTTGTTGTTGAGACCTGTCTCTGCTTGTTGTTTTAAACTGAAAAATGAGAAGGAAGTAAAAAAAATTGTTTATTTAATACGTCAACAAAATATATGCATTTCATTTCATTTTCATGTGTAGATTCCGTATCGCAGAAATCATAGGGCCCTACCCTTGGAACAGATCCTACGCAGAGTGTATGGACAGTTCTGTGTCAATTTTAATGGTCCCACATATTTGTTTTAACAATATTAATTGCTTTGTATTTATTTTACAAACCAGCCAAGGCGCTGCAAATTCATATGAGCTGAAAGCTAACTCACGTGCAGTCGTCTTTGCTTATATATGGAGCCTGCTTGATTAACTTAACTAAAAAGTAGTGCTGTGAAATGATTAAAATATTTAATCGCGATTAATCGCATTACTGTCATAGTTAACTCCCAATTAATCACACATTTTTATCTATTCTAAATGTCCCTTGATTTCTTTTTGTCCCATTATTTTTTTCTCATTTTAATGCTATGATATCAGCTAGACCCTCGTCCTCCACAACGTTAACAGGCCTACATGCAGTAGCAACCCATATAGATGGCTGCAGTAAGTTTGTTCTTAGTTGTGGTATCCATGTGCGTCTGTCTGAAGTCATCCATTGTCGCCTGGCTTTGACGAGGGGGCAGAGAATTGGCATCAGCTGTGTGCTTGGCCATCAAGTGGTATTTCAGACTGGACTTGCTGCGATGATAGCTCAGTTCACAACGACAAAACACACAGATCACTTTGGTCTTGTCAATGGAACCATTTGGCAACTTTTTAAAAGTAAACTTTCCATTCAGAATCTTATTGGCATCCATTTTGTCTCATGCTCGCCATCCACTCAAAACGTAACGTTGGCCTACTACTCTTTGGTCGTCTCCAAGCTCAAACAAGTGCGTGTGGCGTGCCTGTTGTTCTGTTTCCTGTCTAGCTAGATCCGGTGTGGTGTTGTAGTTTTTCTAACGTTACTAGTTGTTGCAACAGCATGTGGAAAAAACTACAAAGTTTGCTAGGCCAAAAAGAACGTTAATCTCGTGATAAAAAAATTGACGCCGTTAAAATGGGTTTGTGTCAACGCCGTTAATAACGTGTTTAACTGACAGCACTACTAAAAATGACTCTTTCACTTACTCTTACAGCCCTCATGAATTAAGTTTTAATCAGCAGAGCGTCCACTAACTTATGTCAGCATCTTACAGCTCCATGGATGGCTGAAAACATCATCACACCAACATTTAGATAAAGAGCTTATCCTGTTCTTTATGAGCAAGTTTGAAGAAATTTGTCCAGTATTGAACAAGAACGCTGTAACCTGCAGCATGTAATCATATAGGGCAAATGCGCACCGTCAATTTCCATCCACTAAAAGTTCTGTTTTTGACACTGACAAACTCAGACAGATAATTATTCTAAGTGTCTGACAACATTATGGAGGGATCCATAAAGAGACAGACCTTTTGGTTAAAGAGTAAGATCCCTTTTGTTTAACCAGAACCACCTCACCAGACTCCATGTAAATAATGAGTACTTTTAGCGTGTATACAGCCAGCATATTTCCACCAGACTCCATGTAAATAATGAGTACTTTTAGCGTGTATACAGCCAGCATATTTCCACCAGACTCCATGTAAATAATCAGGATTTTTAGCGTGTATAGAGCCAGCATATCTCCACCAGACTCCATGTAAATAATCAGTACTTTTAGCCTGTATAGAGCCAGCATATCTCCACCAGACTCCATGTAAATAATCAGTACTTTTAGCGTGTATAGAGCCAGCATATCTCCACATGTAAATGGGTGAATTAAGGGATTTATTTCAACCAAACCAGAGTGGTGATTGTTGGAACAGTGGAAAGATGAATCAAGACGGCTTTTGATAGTTTGATTTAGTTTCTGTCCACTTTGAATGAAGTGTGTTTTACCATGATAAAAGTACTGATTATATAAATAATGTTGTCAGACACTAATAATATTTTGAGCTTGTCAATGGCACAACAAGCACTTAGTGAACTTAAATTGAAGGTGCGCAATTTCCAGTTAATGTTACATTGTTTCCCCGCTGTCTTGCTTAATACTGGACCAATTACAGAGATTGTTGTTCCCATCAGTCACTTAGACCCAAAAACATATGAAAATGGGGTCACGGTTGAAATAAAATCATGTTACCCTTTAACCACTTGCATCACTTTTTAAAGGGCAACTATTATATCGCATTTTCAGGATTATACTTGCATTTTGTGCTTTTACTAGAACATGTTTACATGCTTTAATGTTAAAAAAAAACAAACAAAAAAAAAAACACTATTTATCTCATACTGCCCATGGCTGCTGCACCTGTATTCACCCTCTGTATGAGATGCTCTGTTGGAGCGCCTGTCACTTTAAGCAACCCTCCTGAAAAAGCCCAGTCTGCTCTGATTGGCCAGCACGCTTCCTGGAATGTCCGGAGCCTCTGCTCCCTGTTTCACTAGTTGAAGCTGGAGCTACTGCAATGGAGTATATAACAGGACTTTGTACCGTGAAAAATCACCTGAGAGAAATGACTAGCATTGGCCGAGATTACAGCTATGTCGCGTTAGCAGGTAGCTGCTTAATAGCTAGCAGTATCTAGTAGCAAACATCACCATATCGGATATGTTTCAGCAGTAATGCGATCCGGAATTGGGGAGAATTTAACAACATAGGCAGCACAGATGACATTGTTTACTGCCATTAGCCATGTAGCTACTACAGTTAGCAGTGGACACTAGAATACAATAGAATATATTAACAATAATTCAAATATTCATCAAATACTACATAAACAGAAAATGTTTCTGGAGTAATGGGAACCAGAATTGGGGAGAATTTAACCACACTGGCAGCCAAGATGACACATTTTACTGCCGTTAGCATGCAATTACATGCCACAATGTTAACTTAACACTGCAGTGGCTTAAATAAAGACAACACTCCAGTCCTGCCTACCTGGAGCAGACGACCAATCATAGAAGGCCGGCTTGGAGTCGCGTAACACTTAGCCGAGAGTAGAAAAAACTGTTGAAACTGGAGTGTTCAGAATAGTTAGTAGAAATCTGAACGTTTTAGCTCACATGGATTTGTCTAGAATACGTTTACCTCATTATTTGAATGTTTTGGCCTTGTTTAACATGAACATCTGACATTATAGCATTGTAGATATGACAGAAAACACAGAAAAGCATAATAAGTGAACTTTAAAGTTCTTGAACCCTTAACTATAAAATGAATTCAGAGATGGCCTGTTTTTACCTCCTCTCCTGGTCCAGCCTCATTTAAGACTCTTTTACTCGTTTGTCTCCTCAGGGTGTCCTGAGGATCCACTTCATCGAGGCTCAGGACCTGATCGGTAAAGACACGTTCCTAGGAGGGCTGATCAAAGGCAAGTCAGACCCGTATGGAGTCATCCAGGTCGGGACCCAACTCTTCAAGAGCAAAGTCATCAACGATACCGTCAACCCAAAATGGAATGAAGTGTACGAGGTGAGCGAGACGGTTTGACAGCCAGCATCAGTCTGAGTTAAAGAGCCCCTATTATACTTTTATGGATTTTTCTCTTTTAGTGTGTTATATAGTGTTTTTTGTGTATGATAGATATATAGTACAAAAAACACATTTCACTCCAAATGGAGCTTTGTCTCCCACATACAGCACTTTTTCGCTTCGCTGACATTTCTGTTTGAAATTCCTAAATTAGTGATGTCACTAAAAAGGTGCTGTCTGAGCAAGCACAGCCCCAGCCAGTGGCTTGTTTGAATTTGGTTTACCAATCACAACAGAGCGGGCCAGCTGACCAATTGGAGCAGACTGGGCTTTGCAGGAAGGCCAAGAGCTCAGGCAGTGTTTCAGGCGAGGAGCTGCATCATTATATGAGAAACATAATATATTTTTTAAACATAAAAACATGTAAAACTATTGTAGTAGACCCCAAGCGTACACATATGACGAAATAATGAAAACTATATATTCAAATATGAAAAGGAGTATAATAGGGGTTCTTCAAAGTGGGAGGAAATTATATATTTTATTATTTCATTTACAATTTTATACCATTTATTTATTTAATTTTGGCCTCATGCATCCAACAATACAGCATACATGGATGCTATCAACATAAAGAACCTTACTTTCTGGTATACTTGTAGAAGTGGTAGCACTTTAAACAGCAGTGTGTGTGTGTGTGTGTGAGGATCAAATGTATTTATTTATATTTCCAGGCCTTGATGTACGATCACTCAGGACAGAATCTGGATATTGAGCTGTTTGATGAAGACACTGATAAAGATGACTTTCTGGGAAGGTACAGCTTCTTTTAAAACATCAAAACTTCACCTTATTGCCAGAAGACACCTTCACCTATTCCTTCACCCTGCTCTGTTTCCTTCTCTTGACGTCCTCTGACCTTTCTTTAAAGAGTCTATATGTAACTTTCCGTTAGTGTTGATTCTAGCGGCCCCTTTGGACTAAAGCTGTAGTGTTTTTACCACACCTGCTGTCCTAAAGCTCTTTTCTTTACGGTGCTGTATTTCCCACTGGAGATTACTGAGTTAGTGTTACCAGGAGGTCATATAGTCACCATGAATGTTTAGCTCAGACAGAACATCATTCATTTACAATAAGAGAAGAAGTTACAGTGTTCATACGGTAACTTAGCCTACTTTGGATGTCTCGTGAGATAAACCAGGTATCTCTGTCACTGTCACGAGCCAAAGCAATAAGAGGTTGTTGTAGCAACCAACTTAATATTATCCTAGATTAAAATAGTGCACTTTTGAAGAAACCCACAACGCTTTACACAGGTACAGGGGGACAAGGGAGAAGAAAATAATAGGCCAACACAAACATGGACTAAAAAGGAATAAAAACGAGTGCTAAATGGAAGGAGGACGTAATGTAATGTAGTTTACTGACGTACAACCACAGCGCGCATTGTAAAGTTATATCATGAATGAAAAAGACATATTACATACCTGAGGGCCAATTCGGGGGCGGTTTTGAATTATTTACAATCTCGTAATGGTCTCCATCTGTTGAAAGCCCGACCGAAGTTGGCTCGCCCGTCGACCTTTGTTTAATGTCCTTCTTTCCTGTGATGGTGCTGCTCCAGTAGCAGCCATAACTACAACAGATAACTTCTAAAATAACATTAAAATACAATTAGACCTATATAAATAAATCTCCTGCTTTCTTTTACCTAGCTCAACTGGCTGGATACTAACACAGGCTTTTCTGGTGTAACAAAGAAATCTGTGACCCATCAGAATGTGTTACTGTATCTCCTTCTACCTAATCATTCTGTGACTTCGCGTGAAAAATCAAACCCGGGCAGAGGCCTTACTAAAAACAATATAAAAATAACGTTCTGTTCTCTGTTAGTCTCGTTTGCTGTTACAGGTCCTTTATGATCATTAGATGAAAAATTACAGAGCTTCAGAAACATGAAAAAGTTACATATATAGTCACTTTAAACTCAAAAGACACAGTGTATTTCTGTCACTTATAATTTATGATGTTTAAATATTTTACATGAGTTAAGGCACTTTTTTGTTTACGAAAAGCTGAACGTAAAGGCTCAGTAGTTTATGGATTAACTGAGTTCTGTATATTGTGTTTCTCATGTCTTTTACGAATCATATTTGTCTTAAAGAGTTTGTATTTAATAGGATTCCACACTCCATTTACCTGGTAGTAGGATTTCCTCTAAGGACCGGGCCCCTGAAAGTGAGGAGCTTCTACAGTGAATCCACAGTTGTGTTTAACAAGTGCAACATTGTGTGTCTGACTTTAATTTCCAGCAGAACCCATTAACTGTGACAACCACGCAGTGCCTGAACCTCGCTCAGTCAAAGTTTTGTTTTGTTTGTGACTTGTTTTTCAGTCTGATGATCGACATGGCCGAGCTCAAGAAGGAACAAAAAGTTGATGAGGTAATCTCCTCTTTTCAGTGCCTTCAGCAGCCATCCATTTTAGACTCAAATACTTAAGTAAAGCAGGAGATGTTGTATAGTGAAATCTTTGCTCCTGTGTGCACGTTACTCTGGTCTTTCCACACTGCACTTACAAGAGGTCAGCTGTCA